>NC_064671.1:67769222-68069222 GCF_943734685.1 Anopheles coluzzii | reverse complement strand
AATTCACCAAAATTGAAGCCAATGCAAACACCTCCCGTCAATGGCAGAACAACATTCAATTTTGTTAATTGATTTATCATTCCTCATCCTCCACCATCCGTGCCCGGGTGTTGGTGCATCTCGTTCGGGATTTTCGGGACTTTTCCCGCCAATCAAGTACACAACACTGTCGTCCGTCGTCGTCGTAGTCGTCCCTTACGTAGGCACGCTTTATGAAGTGTCGCGCACTTCCGAAGCGGCACCGTCAAATGTCGAATGTGGCCCAAAAACTTGTAATTAAATTAAGAATACCAGACTATGCTCATCACCTCGTGGAACGGAACAACGTTCCTCGTCTCCTCGCCGGCTTTCCCGTTAAAAGCAAACTCGAATAAATTCCAATTAAGTGGCAGGATGGTAGACAGCAAATAGAGAGAGGAAGAGCCCGCGCTCGTCGAAAGTAGTCAATTTATCGATGGTGTCGATAAGCGTATCGGAAACATCCTAAACACCACCGCCCAAAAGCCCTGTACGATGCGCACCTTCGAAGCGCGCGGCGATCTTTTGGGCATGGCGGCTCGGTATGGAAATTAAATTGTTGTTTCGGGAAAACGTTTGCATCCGTGTTGGGAATACTCAGGCCTATATATTCCTGCCTGTGTGTTGTGTGGCGTACAACATTACGCAGCAAAAACCCAGCCTCTGATGCTGCTGGTGGTTGCTGGTGGTTGATTATATCCTTGCCATTGCCAGCCTGCGTACTGGATTAAACACGACCAGCTCATCATTTCCCTGCTCCCCAGATGCAAATTGATGATAAATGATCAATTTCCACACCTCGCTGTACTTTCGATCGATTACAGCGATGGCGATACGGTGACACGCCAGTGGGTGGGATTTGCTAAATAATGGAGTGCTTTGAATTTGGGAAGTATGAAAACTGTAGCGTATGTTTGTTACAAACAGGAGGGCTAAACATGCCGGCGGGATGTTGTTGAATAATGCTCTTTCTAAGCTAATTTCATGCACCGAGTTTACACAGTATTTTGACAGATCGATCGATAATTGGCAGGGTTTCTCACTTGTCAGCTTTATCGGCAAACTTGATTGAGTTTCTGAATTGGGACAATAATTGTCACTTTTGTAAGTGACTTTTAGCGATATCATATGGTTGAAGTTTCACAAAGTATGCCAATAATTAATTGCCAATAAAAGTTCTAAACCACCAATGAATTCCTTTATAGAAAATTGAGTTTTTTTTAAATATTATTTTCCTCAAGAATAGCAAAATTTCAAGACTCGAAGCATTTGATAATTTATTAATAACTCCTCTGCAGAATGCTTATTTCAAGGAAAGTTTCAACGGTTCCATTCATCGTTGGTGACTGATGACTCCCTTGTGAGTGATTCAATTCAGAACTACAACTATTGATTTGAATTTTAAAGCTTAGCGTCAATTCTTAAATTCAACAAGAGATAATGCATTCGGTTAGTCACTTCGAATTGTATTATAAGTCCTTATACAGTCCAATTTGCCACGATTTATTCTAAGGCACCGTGCGGTCACTTTTCGGTTTTCATCACCGTGCTATTTGCTGCTGCTGTCAAATGCGAAAATATATTATTCCACAATACAAATTTAATGAAAAAAAAGATTTTTTGTTATAATATATTCATTAAACTCCCAACCCTCGACTTTACCACTTGCGATGAGTTGTAAAATTTTAATTAA
Source organism: Anopheles coluzzii (assembly GCF_943734685.1). Lineage (NCBI taxonomy): Eukaryota > Metazoa > Arthropoda > Insecta > Diptera > Culicidae > Anopheles > Anopheles coluzzii. The sequence goes on along the minus strand of NC_064671.1, from coordinate 68,067,511 downwards.
AATCGATCCAACTGTTGGCACGGTGGGTAAACTTGATTAAAAATCCAAACAGGACTAACAAAAATCCAGATCAAAAGTGTGAAAAAATTTAACTCCCATCCATCACCGATTGGCCTATTCCAATCACCATCTTCATTTCCCTGTGCTTAGAAACGTAATTTTCAACAGCTTCAGCACTAAACGCACGCCAGGAAATGAGTCCATCCGCCACAGCTGTTCGATACAGCCATCTCGAGCAACATTAAGTGTTATGATAAAAAAAAACCACTTTGCCATCGAATCAGACGCCGCGCACCAAAAAAAGGCCAAAATCAAGTAAAACATAAATTCGTTGCCGTCAGCAGGTTTTGATTTTGTCACACTCCAGATTCCACCACACAGCAGAGCCTTCTTGGTGTACCAGTGGGTGCCCTGGTTTGGGATGAATGGCAGCTTCGTGTAGGCCGTCTATGTTTTTGTTTCTTTACGGTTCAGTAGAAACCGTCATCCGTACGCGTAGCCTTACTACACGCTGCATACTTCATCACTGCGCCGGGGTATCCTCTTGGGGAGTTGCTGGTTGGGAGGATAGGACAGCCAAAAGACTCCCCCCTTCGATGGAGCTGATAAATTATTCAGCACTTTCACGTTTCCGCTTCCGTTATTCATGAGTCTGTCATTTTTCTGCCACTGATTAATGAGCCTTCTGTATTGGGTTTTTTTTTGTGAGGGGACCTCCATGGGGCTTTTGCTGAGAGAGTGTCCTGAGTGGGTGGTGGGATATGGGTGGCATTTTTTGTTTTGTTTGCCAGATTGTACTGAGCTCAGTTGGGAAGGAAATAGTACTGGTAGCGAATTTTAGCGTAATCATTCTTTGCAGCTCCCAGAGGCGGCTTACGCTTGTTGTAACAAATGATAAGAAGAGTAGTAGGGAAAAAGGTGTTACTAGCAAGCTTATTTATACCACTCTTCCATCAATTTATCTCAAAAATAGCATAATACTATAAAAAAAAGCCTCATAACGCAGAATTTTTGCTCGCTGCACCGAAGTGTATGTATTATGCAGCCAATTCTAGCAATTATTCCGTTGCGCTTCGTTTGACAGGGGGTCATAAAGAATGGAATAATTTCGCAAACGCGCATATATCATAGAAGGGCCGCCAATCATGGAAAATGGGGGTTCGTTTTTTTCACTCCCCCGTTGTGGGTCTCCCACGGTGTGATTCATATTTCAATCTCAACACCGGACGGGAAGGTGTTTAATTCATCCAACCCGGGCGGTTGCAGTGTGGGCTCGATGCTCGATGTGTCAATTGGAAATGTGTTTCCGATACATTTATGGAGTACAGCTAATGGGGGTGGTTTCCTTCGCCTATGCGCCATCACTCATGCTCATTAACAATTCTGATAATTTTTCCATAATTGAAAGTGGATGCGCGGGGCAAAATGTATTGTCTTTTCAATCCGGTCGGCTGGGAGTGCCTTTTGTTTCCGCTCGGAGGATGAAGGTGCATTCATATTGTTGTTAAAATACAGCCCATTATACCTCTTCATAGCAATGAAAAAGAATGATTTAACTGAAAAACAAGTATAAAAAGGCAGCAGAACAGGTCCTCCAATAATCAAAAATCAAGGTTTAATTTGAAACTGAAGAGCTCCATTAGGGTTTTTTTGCTATACTTTATCGCAAATATGACGAAATGTTCTTAAAAGGATTAACATTACTCGTAATCAAAATTCACTTTTCACAAATATTACATACCAAATCATTCATGTTTCTATCGTTTGATCCCTTAAAACTCATAATTTAGCTGTAGTATAGACAAAATACAAAACTCGCTGCTTTAGTTTCAGAACAGTTACACCTTTTTTCAAACATCAATATGCATAAGCAGCACAACATAACGCTTGATATCATTTAAATTGTAATTTTTTACATCTCATTATGCTTAAATATTGGCCGTTACCAAAAAAAGCTCCACTAGAATATATCCGCAGTAGCTTCTCAGCTGCGACCGAATTCGCCTCTAATCAAAGTCCTATCGCACATAACTCTTCGCCGTTTGCCACAATCTTGCCCCGATCCCGGTCTCGTAATGGTTTGTTTATGCTAATTAATTAATATTGATTTGTCCGCACTAGCGTCATTCTACGGCGTATTCTTGCGATTACGATAAGCTAACTGGCAACTAGTTAACCCCGATTAGCTTCCGTACAGTTCTAGGCTATCCGAAACAAAACAAAATCCCTAAAAGGATCATGCTTTAAGGTAAAGGAAAAATGAAGCTTTTTGGTTTTTGAGACCCAAAATCGCAAATACCAAGAAAGAAAGAATCCAAAAAACGCAACATAAATTTAATGCCAGCTGGTTAATTAATAGGAATCATTACATAACCCTCTCTTTATTCTTTCTTTTCCTGTTTTTTCTCCTCATTTTTAACCACTCCAGAAAGCTCCTTTCGGTATTATGCTAATGATTTGAAGTGTTCTTGTGTAGATTTATTCTCAGAGGGGAATTTTATTAGCTTTGTTCTAGCAGCAGCAGCACTGTGTAGTGGAATCCCGGTGAGCGGAATAGAGACATTTATCTTTGCAATCCGTAATCGTACGCTAGGGGCTATGGAACTGTACGGTTAGCTGTGTTTTTAGAACACTTTTTTTTCTATTCCATCTAGCCGGAAGGTGATAAACTAGCAGGTTGGCATTCTTTTATTCCATACCGTTCGAGCGCTCTCTTGTCTAACACTTGCTTGACGGGGGGGAAGTGTGTTTGATTTCGTAACTAGTTCGTAACCTAACACTTGGCAAATATTAGACGTCCGTCATAACCTCGGGTCCCGTTCAGAAGAGGCACCCATCGAATGGACTGGCCAGGTGGTCGTCAATATTTGAGCAATCGACCCTCAAACACACTCACACACTCGTCCGTTTGCTTTTCATTCTTCAGGAAAAGATTGTTTGTCTTGGCTGGCACGAAAGCTCGCTCATATTCTGATAGTTTTCGATCATAAGTTTGAGTTTGACCTGGGAAACTTTTTAGGCATCCTTTTTCTATGCTGCGACCTGTTGTAATGCATAGAACAACGTACGCTATAAACGTTCGCTTAGGATCAAAGTTATTAAAATCCCAATAGACAATGCTCATTATTTTTAAGTCCCATTTCCCTGTCCCGGAATATATCTTCCAAAACAAGTTTCAGATGTTTCCCGTTGGTATCTCCTTATCGCAAATTTTCAACATTAGTCCCCGGGAGCTAATGCTGATGAATGGCAGTAACGAGAGTGGCGAACAAACATACAGACGAACACGATTAACTTTTCTAAATGGGCAAGCAGTGACATTTGCAACAGATTAGCACCCTAATTAATTCATGCTAAGCTTTGCTTGTCGGCCATGCAGCTGGATAAAAGTTTTGCAAATCCATACATCATCCAGCTATAGGGGAAGGATGTGAGTGGAGTGAGGATTGGGGACATTTTTCACTCATTTGAATTATCAGGATTACAATAATCCGTGGCTGAAAGCATATTTTACGCAGATTATAATTATGAGCCATTTACAATACCGAAAAGTAGAGGTTCAGTATGTGGTGAGAATGAGTTTTAACTTTAAAACTTAAAATATCTAAATTACAGAAACAAAAACTGAGCATAAAAAGCTACATTTGTCAGTAAAGTTTCATTTGATGCTATATTACAGCTTCATTTCTATTTTGAGCGTTCAAAGAAATCCAATACCTACTTAACGAGCGAAGTCTAATGGCATGGCTTAATTCTATCACATTATTCCACGCAACGCCTTGCCCAGCTTATAAGCCCACTGTACAAACTCTAAAGCCTCGCGCACCACCAGATAAACAGATTCAAATTTGGAAGACTCTTCGCGACCAACCATTCGCTAATAAATGGGCTTTGTGCCATTTACCACACAACACCAAATCCGCACTATCGATATCGCACGCCCGAACGGGCATTGCCTCTTTCCATCAATTAGCCGCAACATTTCCATCAATCACAATCTGCTTAATTAAGCAGCCAGCACCACACGACTCCGTTATATGGGCCAGCACAGCCAGCAATGGCAGCAATGGCTCGAAAGTTTGAGCCTTCCAAAACGCAAAAAATAAACTTCCCTTTCCCCTGGAAACCAGCGCTCATTTACTTCGACGAAAAGTGGCCACATTTTCCATGCGAACAGCAGGGCCTCAGCTCTCAGCCCGACAGCTCGATTTTGCGTGGTATTTACATCTCACGCGGGTTCCGAAAGTTCTGCGCTCTGTGCGCGCGGTTTGGGTAAAAATGAAGTTCGTTAATCAAAGGCAAACATAATTATCGGCATTCGGAAACAAAACCGATTCTTCGATCCTTCACAAACAGCACTGTTCTGGTGGTGGTGGTGGTGGTGGTGTTGATGGTTCTGGTATGATGTGTTCTTTGCGTTGGCGATTTGTTGAGCTGTGTTTGGAGTATTTGGTGCGTGGTGGTGAAATGTCGGCAGGCGAAAATTAGATTTATTAATTGAATACAGTTGAGTAGACGGGGCTCGAGCAAAAGGTTACAGGAGAAAAGTTGGGCGTTTGCCTGTTTGATAGAAATGTATGTATGTAGTAGTATGAAAAGAGCAACAGTTTTTGTGTTTCTGAAAAAACTAATTACAACGCATATACTCTATGCATTGTATTGATATACTAGACTTTTTTATCAAAGATCCTGCAATGACTCATGAAATGAATATTAATAATGCTTTCAGTCTCGACTCATCAATTTATTAGGTCGTTCATGTTCTTTCTTTTAGCGCATCCCTTGCTAAAACAGTATCTATTATAAACATATCTCAGAAATCCATTAGAAAGCTAAAGAATTCATGCTCATAAAAGACTTAAGCACACGCCTGTTCCTATAACATGTAGAATTTATTATATATTTGAGGTTTTTAGTATGTTTCCTGTTTTTCGCACAAGAAAAAACAGGAACTAACGCAAGAACTTTATTACTTATTCATACCCTGAAATCCAACTTATGGGCAGATTAGAGAAAGGTTACTGTATGAAGTACAACGTTTCTCAATCTTGGGAGGAGTTGATGTAACAGTATTTACAATAGTTCTTCAAGTTCCTTGGTCCTACCTAATGAAACAAACATACATCTTTCTGGAATTTCATGAGTTTGTTTTGCAGCCATAATGTTCTACCAGGTCTCATCACCTTTAACAGATATCTGTTCTAATGAGCAATTCTGGTTATCCTGGTTTATATATCGCTTAAAACCATCCCAAGAATGGCCCTTTAAGACACGTGAAGTGCGTATAAATTTCAAAAGAACTAACAAGTCGTGTGTCTTGGAAGGTTTTTGTAATTTTTGAAGAAGTCTGAAGTTTATGAAGTTATAAAATAGCCTTCAATCTTCAATAGAAAAACCTTTAACTATCTATTTATCTTTTCAAATTCTTTGACTCTTTTACCCGACCTTTCAAAAACCCGCCATCGCATGAAATCCCCATCATATCAACACACTATCCCATTTTGTTGGCAGAGAATTGCTACTTGGTTATTCCACTCTCATCCATTGCATCAACACTGCGCTTCAGCCGTTTATGAACTAATTTTCCATTCAAAACGGCAATCATCTAACTTTTCCACACCGACTAAAGCTTCATTTCCACGCTGCCATTGTTCGGGTTCGGGACTACGGTGTGGAAAGAATGTGTTGGAATTAGAATAATTATTTTCGAACATAAATTTGAATTGCATAAAACAAAGCGTTAGGAAACTAAGATTAGGTTATAAACTACTCGACGTTAGAAACTGCTCGATCTACACGAATTATGAACTGCATGAAATATTATATACAAAAAAGGACAAACGAATATACAGTTGCAAACCGACCAGCGATAAAGGTGTACACTTTCCTATTCAAATTTCCTCCAAATATCACAGCCAGCCCCTTTTCGTGAATATATTTCACATTTTTGGTCCTTCGAGCCGGATCGTGATATACGGAGAAGAAATAAGTTTCATTCTGCATCAAGAGTGGAATTCGGTATTCGTCGTCAAGTGTGCAAGTCATTCCGTGACAATTCCCGCCATCGCATATCGCCCCGCATCAAGGGCAACGGTCGGTTACACGCCATCATTTTGAATTTCGCGCCATCGCTTTGTTCGTTATTTTCGTGTGATATCGCAGTATTTTCTTTGTGCAATGGATAAGAAAATTAAAGCAGTGCAACTGAAAAAGAGGATCGCCCTGGAGAACATAAAATCGCTGGAACGGTTCCAGGCGAAATATTCGAGTGATGATGCCAAGCAGATTCCGGAGGTGTTAGAAGATCTGGCGAAACATAAGGAAGAGTTTTTCACCGCAGTTTCGAAACTGGAAGAGCTTGAAGATAAAGACGAAGCGGTCGAAGCCAGCATAATGGAACGGATCGACATTGAAGAACGCTGTCGCAAGCTAAAATCATTTCTACGGGAAAGACAGCCAAAGGAAGAAGGTTCGCTCAACGATACAACGGGCTTGGCTTCCTCAACGCTTGCATTCGGTCGACCCCACGCGCCAAATTTACGTTTGCCCAAAATCGAACTTCCAACATTTGACGGAGATCACACAAAATGGCTTTCTTTCCGAGATCGCTTCATCGCAATGATCGACGCTTCAGCCGAGCTTCCATCTATCGCGAAGCTACAATACTTACTGTCATCGTTAAAGGGGGACGCGGCGGTACCCTTCGAGCATACACCTTTAACGGCGGACAACTATTCGGTTACCTGGGCGGCGCTTCTTAAACGGTACGACAATTCTCGTCTTTTGATTCGCGAATACTATCGCAAATTGCACTACCTTCCGGGAGTGCAATTGGTGTGCGTTGACAAGCTCACGCACCTGGTGGATGAATTCACCCGCTTCGTCAACGGGTTGAAAAAGCTGAACGAACCGGTTGACTCGTGGGACACACCCCTCTCAAACATGCTGCTGATGAAGTTGGATCGAGAGACATTGTTGGCTTGGGAGAAACATTCCGTGCACTTCACGACGGACAAATATAAGGATGTGATCGACTTCGTGCAAGATCGTATCCAAATCTTGAAATCGACCAACAACTTCGTGAAGGATCAAGCAGCTAGTGGTATCAAGGTGGCCGGTCTCATTCGTCAACCAGGGCAACGGAGATTCATCGCGAATGCAGCTACATCTCGCTCGGCTCCTGCTGCATCGACTGCGCACACCCAACAGCCAAAGTGTCCATTGGAGTGTTCCGAAGACCACACACTGCGCAACTGTCCAGTGTGCATCGCCAAGGAGGTCCAACAGCGACGGGACGTCGTCGCATCGAAGCGGCTGTGCTGGAACTGTTTGAGCAGCAATCATCAGGTTAGAGCGTGCAAGTCGGATTATTCGTGTCGCACGTGTCGTGAGCGTCATCACACACTTCTACATCATTCACCACCCTATGCTCCACCCGCAACGGTAACATTGTCAGCTCAGTCGAATGAAGACAATGTGTTTCTGGCGACGGCAAACATCCAGATCAAGGATGACTACGGGAACACCCATGAAGCAAGGGCGTTGTTGGATTCGGGATCCATGTCGAATTTCATCGCTGAGGAGTTCGCACGGAAACTGCTGACGAGTCGCAAAAGGGTCAACGTCGCTGTATCGGGCATCGGCAATGCAGTACAGCAGATCAAGGGTTCCATCGTCGCTACCGTTCAGTCCAAGACACAACCCTTCGCAACGGAGATGACTTTCTTGGTTCTGGACACGCCATCCGCAAACATCCCTACATCACCAACGGACGTCTCTTCATGGAAAATGCCGGACGTGGCATTGGCGGACAGCACCTTTAACAGTCCGGGGCAAATCGACATCGTCATCGGAGGCGATACGTTCTGGGAGCTCCACACCGGTCGCAAGTGCTCTATCGGTAGAGGCAAACCGTGGCTGGTCGAAACCCACTTTGGTTGGGTTGTCACCGGCAACACTCATCATTCGTCAGTCGGTCCGCGGCTGTGCCATCTATCTGCATACGACACCCCACTGGAGGAGACCATGCAGCGGTTCTGGGAGAGTGAAACCATAGCCGAGGATCCTGTGCTATCGGTTGAGGAGAATGCTTGCGAGAAGCATTTCGCAGCAACAACTGTTCGCAACTCAAGTGGAAGGTATGTCGTTAGTTTGCCATTTAACTCCAACCCTAATATCGTTTTAGGAGAGTCGAAGGAAATAGCCGATCGCAGACTGCGTTGTATCGAACGGCGGTTGAACACCAATGCTAAAATGAAAGAAGAGTATGGTAAATTTATGAAAGAATATGAGCATTTGGGGCATATGAAGCGGCTTACCAGTCCTGCAAACGATTCGGTAGAGCATTACTACCTCCCACATCACGCTGTCATTAAGGAATCAAGCACAACCACGAAGGTGCGTGTCGCGTTCGATGCATCCTGTAAGACTTCGAGTGGTTACTCATTGAACGACAAACTCTTAGTGGGACCAGTCGTTCAAGAAGATCTTTTATCGATTATCCTTCGGTTTCGTTCTCGTGCCATTGCTCTCACTGCAGACGTAGAGAAGATGTATCGGCAAATTTTACATAGCCCTCATGACCGTAACTATCTGCGCATCCGGTACAGAGAACATCCTGCAGATCCTATATCGACATTTGAGCTACAGACGGTTACGTACGGCACAGCCTCTGCTCCATTTTTAGCAACCAGGACCCTCAAACAGATTGCTCTTGACCACAAGGAAGAGTATCCTTTGGCAATGAACGCGGTCATGAACGATTTTTACGTAGATGATTTGCTAACGGGTACCGATGATTTGTCCGAAGCAATCGTTATACAAAGGCAAATCTCAGACATGCTAAATTCAGCTGGTTTCACGCTGAAGAAATGGGCATCGAACCGCTCCGAAGCATTGAAGAACGTTCCTTCAGAAGATGTGGCGGTACAACTCTCGCACGAGTGGAAGAGCTCGAAACAAGTATCCACACTAGGCATCGTTTGGGAACCGGCAACTGATACACTACGGTTTCGTATTGAGATACCACCTACAACACCCAGCATGACGAAAAGGTTAATTTTGTCATATATCGCCAAGATATTTGATCCCCTCGGGCTACTGGGCCCAACGATCATCATCGCAAAGATGTTCATGCAGCAACTATGGGCTCTCAAGATTCATGGAAAGGCATATGACTGGGACAGCGAGCTACCATCGCACTTACAGCATGAATGGTCGAAATTTCACTCTACATTATCTTCACTACGCAATTTGACAGTCCCACGGTACATATCGCAATGCACGGCAACAAGTCTGCAAATTCATATCTTTGCTGACGCATCACAACTAGCATATGGTGCTTGTTGCTACATTCGGGCTGAAAGCATGGAAGGAGTCACCGTGCAGCTGCTAACAGCCAAGTCAAAGGTCGTTGCGTTATCCAATTCACATTCCATAGCTCGATTGGAATTATGTGCAGCACGACTAGCCACACTTCTTTACGAGAAAGTCCAGCAATCACTGAAAATTTCTGCTACCACCATCTGTTGGACCGATTCCATGACTGTCCTTCACTGGCTGAATTCAGCACCAAATCGATGGAAGCCCTTCTTTGCAAACAGGGTTGCAAAAATTCAGCACACAGCTGGAATACAATGCTGGAAGCATGTTCCAGGCTCGGACAATCCAGCAGACGACATTTCGCGAGGTTTAACGCCGGAAAAGTTGCTAGTGTGTGAGCGCTGGTGGCACGGGCCACATTGGTTAGCACGCAACTCGGAAGAATGGCCACAGAACACACCATCACCAAGCGAAGATGAGAGCGCAGAAGAAGAAAAACTATCGTCACGGGTGGCAAGCACAGCATTAATCTGCGAATTTCGAAACAGTTTGTTCTCACGATTTTCGATCTACCACAAACTGCAAAGAGTTGTTGCACATTGTTTGCGCTTTATACAAAACGCAAAGCGCCGCGTAGGAAACAAGGTCCATGCTAAGGATATCCCACCGCTCACTGTAGACGAACTCAAGGCGGCAGAACTCAAGTTGTGTTATCTTTCGCAACAAGACACCTTTTCCGAGGAGATACAACACCTGCAGAAGGGCAAAGAGATTCCGAAGAACTCCAAACTGAAATGGATTTCCCCTTTCATAGATACGCAAGGTATTCTGCGCATTGGTGGCCGGCTCAGTAACGCACATCTGTCGGAATCAGAAAAACACCCGGTAATATTATCATCGAAACATCCACTGTCCGCACTACTAGCTGTTTCGATACACTTGAGTAAGCTGCATGCTGCACCACAACTGCTTTTAACAACACTACGCCAAAGCTTTTGGATAATTGGCGGTCGCAATTTATGCAAGTCTGTGTACCACAGTTGCCACGCATGTTTTAAGGCCAAACCCACACTTATTAAGCAAAGTATCGCCGATTTGCCAACATCACGAGTCACACCAACAAGACCATTCTCAGTATGCGGAGTAGACTATTGCGGACCAATCTATATAAAACAAACCATACGCAACAGAAGTCCGATTAAAGCATACATCGCCATATTTGTATGTTTTTCAACAAGAGCGGTACATATCGAACTGGTTGGCGATTTAACATCAACAGCATTTATCAATGCACTTCGTCGTTTGATTGCACGTCGTGGTCAAATCAGTGAACTGCATTCCGACAATGCAACCACCTTTAAGGGAGCGGCACATGAGCTGAATCGCGTCTACAAGATGCTAAAGAGCGACGAACACGATCGAGCTGCTATATTTGATTGGTGCGCGATGAATCATATGAAGTGGAAGTTTATCCCACCAAGAGCACCACATTTTGGAGGTTTATGGGAGGCGGCGATGAAGGCAGCTAAAAAGCATATAGTCAGAACAATAGGAACAACAAGCATCACACAGGAGAGCATGCTTACCCTACTTGCCCAGGTAGAGCAATGTTTGAATTCGCGACCAATTACACCTCTATCCGATGAGCCGTCGGACTTGGAACCATTGACACCGGGACACTTCCTCGTCGGTGGCAATCTGCAAGCGGTACCAATCATCGATTACACCGAGACACCGAGCAACTATTTGAGGGAATACCAGTTGGTACAAAAACATCTGCAAACCATTTGGGCTCGATGGTATCCGGAGTACCTGCAGCAGTTACAAGCTCGAGCCAAATATTGCAACGGGAAATCAGCGGTTCTGAAAGAAAATACACTGGTGATTATTAAGGAAGACAATGTACATCCTACCTCGTGGCCGATGGGGCGCATCGTTGCAGTACACCCTGGAAAGGACGATGTTGTTCGCGTCGTTACACTGCGCACTGCTTCAGGGAAGCAAATCGTCCGCGCAGCTAATCGTCTGGCAGTTTTGCCTAATCCGGACGTAATTAGCAACTTAGAGCAGAAGGAAACCACTGGCACTGAGTAACGCGCAGCTGCAAGCCACGCGACATTGTTTACATTTCGCACTCATGGCAGAACAAGATACACGCAACACACATTCACACATCTACACACACGAGCAGTAAGATAGGAGATAAGCGTCAGGTTCAAGAGTCGAACTTTTTTTGAATTCTTTTTTGAAATCATTTTTGGATTTATATTTTGCATGAAATTTAAAGAAGTTCTTCTTTGGTGGCCGGGAATGTTGGAATTAGAATAATTATTTTCGAACATAAATTTGAATTGCATAAAACAAAGCGTTAGGAAACTAAGATTAGGTTATAAACTACTCGACGTTAGAAACTGCTCGATCTACACGAATTATGAACTGCATGAAATATTATATACAAAAAAGGACAAACGAATATACAGTTGCAAACCGACCAGCGATAAAGGTGTACACTTTCCTATTCAAATTTCCTCCAAATATCACAGCCAGCCCCTTTTCGTGAATATATTTCACAGAATGTATTTCCCGGAGAGCATTTTCCAATGTTCCAATGTGGACTTCAACCTTCCCTACTTAGACGTACACACGCACACACGTACAAAAGTTTCTATTTTATTCCAAAAATCTGCATCCGGACGGAAGAGCGCAGTAGCATCGTTCGTGTTCGTTACGGGTTATCCCTTGGGGTGCTGCTGCTGCTGATGCTGGAAAGAAATGCTGCTTCCATCCTTAAACAGTTTCCGCACGAAAGCCGACGTCGTTCACTCCACACACACATCTACCGTGATACCGAGGGGAATTATTAAATTACAAAATCTTTTGCAACACCAACCCGCTACGGGGTGCGACTGTGTTGAGGAGGAGCGCTTCTTTGATTGCGGGGAGTTTGTTTTCGGGTTCGAGAGCTTTTCCTGGTGGAGTGGAGATAGTGTCTAAAGCAATTTGAATGTGCATAAATTGTGTGGAGTGAAAAGTGTACGCTTCGGTGTTCCTTCCCCACAAGCGTAGATGTGGATTAGAATAAACAATAAGGGGATGTTATCAAAATGCCAACTGACAGCGCCAACAAATAGTACCAGCAGAGGTCTCAGAGCTTGTTGGGGGGGAAAGTTTATGCCTTTCCGGCAAGGTTTTTAATCCGGGATGCATTTGGGTGGGAGAATGATTACGTGTGGTTGCTTTTATAAATTTAAACATCATTCAATTTCAAAGTTACAAGCAAATCCGGTTAGGGCATAAAACAAAAACCTTTCCAACCAGCACCGAAAACCCCATTAAAGCATAATATTTTATTCAAACCAGCTTAACGTTTTGGCAGATAAAAGTACCGTACCCTATAAAAGAAGAGTTACACCTGCCCTGAACGTTCGATAGCTTTTAATTTCTGCTGATCGAGAAAATAATTGTTGCAAACGGTTGCACTCCATCCCGCACCCGTAAGGCCATAAATTGATGCACCTTTATCGCTTCGGCAGCTTACCTTACCGCGGGATGCAGCTCACACCTTTACGCCGAAGTTGCAATTCCCGGAGATGCCGTGCTCTGGGAGCAATATAACATTCCAACCAGCATACATCCTCCACACCCCCTAGAAGTGAAGCCATTTTAAAATCAGGCACCGGGAAGTATTTGCGAACGTAAAGAAAATGGCAAAAAAGCAAAAAAAAACGAACCACCTCCACCACCCACACACACACACAGTGCCAAATGGGTGGAAAACTACGGAACCGTGAGATTGGCAATAAATTACCTGAACACAATTAGCTCCCGCATTCACGTCAGCCTGGTAGAATTCATTTCACTTATATTCTTCAGTTCGTTATACTGAGGTTTCCCAAGCCCCCGTTGGTGTTTGAGATGCGGGCCACCCGTTAGTTGTTACACATTTTAAGAGGTTTCTCCACTCTATTTTCGGTAGTACTTTAGCCCCCGTTCTCGGCGGGAGCGAGTTTTCGAGTAGAATTCATAGAGACGTGCCGCAATAGATCACGGTTGCGCTTGTATGACGGTGCAATCTGTAACGTGCTGTCAGGTGTAATGTGCAGCTTTAAATTTCGAATGCAATCAAGCGAAATGAGATAGAAATGGTTGGGGTAGTGCGGAGCAAGTTTCAGCACCAGAAGTTATAATTTAAATGACTGTTTTACAGTTTCTTACCTTTTTCAATAATTTAGTTATGCTCTTAGTTTTCTAGAGAAGTTAGTAACACATTTTATATAATTTGTTTGCAAAACTCCTGCAAAAATCAAGCGTGGAATTATTCGTATCCTGTATGGTTGCAAGAAACCAAACAAGTCTGTTAAGCTTTTATAAAGCTTCCATGATCGTTCAAGTCGTTCGATGACTCGAAAAGAATTATATGTGGGATGATTTTTCTCAACTCTTGCATATCAAAACATTTGTATTGTAGCACAGGTTATTAAACCTTGACATTTAATTTATATTTCTGTGTTATTGTGACAACTGTTGTGCGAAAAAATTAAAAAATGTCGTCATTTGATGTAAATTTTGATCATCGTTGTGCTTATTTTGCACTTTTTTATGGATTTCTCCATAAGATATTTTAACAATATCTTATTGTTTGTGGTGATTTTGTTAACAATTTCATCACTGTTGCTTTGAATAATATGTTCAGGCAACGATGATTGTAGAATAAATATTGACAAAATAAACAAAACTCCTGTCTTTTAGGGATAACTTCAACGCATAACAATCAAATTGTATCCTGAGCTAGCAAAAACGATTTGTGGACAGTGAGTACATTTCAGTACATAAACGAAGCCCATGAACAGTGACATCAAGTTCATTAAAGTGTCGATGACGCGATGGAGGATATTACAATAGCCGGGCCCGCAGAAAGGTTGTATGTACCTTTTACACGGGCTCACCCCTAAGGTCATACCAAACAGCTCATAACGAACTACTGTGCTTTAGGGAAAGAAAAAATCAATATAAACTCCCTATACAAGCTAAAACATTCTATATCTCTCGACGGATTTGGTGGCACTGTAACAGCTGATATGCCACTCCCAGCAATGTCCACACTACAGGTCACGACACTAACCGGTAGCCGTGTCATCGTTATTACCCAAGCAACCCAAACATCGGCCAACTTTAGTTTAGTTTGCTAGCTGCTAGTGAGTTGGTCAGAAGTGGTTTGACCAAAATGAAAACCCCTACGAAGCGAAAATCGAGCATCAAAGTTGGTGCATTGTTTGAAGAGTACTGTTCCGAAAGTTCAGTCCATGGTGTGCGGTTTTTTGTCGGCACCCAGAGAGGTGCTTGTGTAAAGTATGTAAAACAACAAAACGCTGTAAAATTAAAACACTTGTTTTGTAACAAAATGGTCCTTTTTTCCTTCTGCTCTCTTTTCTCCTGCTCCCAGACTAATCTGGGTGAGCGTTTTCATTCTTTCGCTTGCCGGGTGTGGCATGATGATTCAACAGGCGTACAACAAATGGGACCGAACGCCCGTCATCGTGACACTGTCGGAGGTGCCCACGCCGGTGTGGGATATGGACTTCCCTGCGATTACAATCTGCCCGGAGATAAAGGTGCTAAATACAAAGTACAACTTTACGCAAGAATTTGAAGCCCTCCAGAGTCAGTGGTATCAGGGAAAAGGAAGCTCCAATCGAACGATCACCATTACTGATGAAAGGTGGTTTTTCACATGTATTTCAATTCCGATGGAAAAAAAACTAATCATTCCTATTGATGTTGCATCATCAGCATTGGAAAGATGAAAGCCATCATGCATCACTGCTCGGGTATTTACAAGTACGAAGGCAACTTTATGTTTAACTTCAACCACGTGCCCGAACCCAACCTGGTCGACTTTCTAAAGGACGTTGCGCTCGACCGGCGGGGCGTATTTACCATGTGCAGCTCGACCAGTGACGCTCGCTGCAACGACTACATGCAGGTGACACTTACGAACGAAGGCATCTGCTACTCGTTCAATATGATCTCGCAGGCGGAAATGTTTCACCCGGACGTGCTGCAGGACGAGTACCAATATCTGGAACCCTGGGATACGGACGGCGCGACGGTGGCAAAGGGCGAGCTTCTAAAAGTTGCCGGTTCCGGGTTGGATGCCTCGATCGGCTTCAACTTAATCCATTATCCACTCAAAATTGATACATCTTGTGTGGTGAGTAATGGTGAAACTATTCTCGGCAGTTTCATACCTACGAAATGCCGCAAATGCATGTCCCTCTTTTTCGGCACAGCGTGGCCGTGGCTACCGGGTACTTATACACGAGCCCACCGTCTATCCGGACCTTTCTAAGCGCAACATACGGCTGTCGCTATCGCAGACGCTTACCGTCGCGCTCAAGCCCAACATCATGATGACTTCGCCGGAGCTTTCGAAGTACAGTGCCCAGAAGCGCCAGTGTTACTTCGGACACGAGCATCCGCTGCGCTTCTTCCGACGGTACAACCAGGACAACTGTGAGCTCGAGTGCCTGACAAATTACACGCTGGCTCGGTGCGGTTGCGTCCACTTCTCGATGCCCCGGACGAACGGGACGCGTGTGTGCCGGTTTGAGGAGGAGCACTGTCCGTACGATGCACGTGGGGCACTGTTTATACGCAAACAGAACCGCACCGGTACGGATGATTACCTGCTGCGGTGCGATTGTTTGCCGGCCTGCTCGTCCGTACGGTTCGATCTGCAGATTACTCAAGACTCGCACACGGAAGAGCGTGAAGTGCGGACACGGTTTGAGACGTTGGAAGAGCTGCAGGCAAGGTTACAGATGTAAGTGAATTGGTTACCTTTTGGGTTATTTACATATTGTTGGCTGTTAAGGGGTGGGATAACGAATTTATGGTAATGTTTTGTGTGAGGTTTTGACATTCAATGTTTTAAAGTTAAATGTAGGTACAATGAGTGGGATGTAACTCTGTGGAATATGACTCTGTAGAATGTGATAAGACTTTCATTTTTAATTACGGCCTTTACTAAAATTGCCATTAGGAGGTTCAAGCTGTCAAAAATTGCTCTATTTTTTCAATTGAATACTGAAACTGAGTCAATCGATTAAATTTTTGAAGATAATTTCAAGGAATGAAGATTTGAAGGATATTCGCAGATCGAACATTTCAATATAAGCCTTCACTGCGGCCTATTTATCGTACTAATGTTGGTTGTATTCATTGATGATTCGTAAGCAGAAATTTCTCCTGTCACGTAGGAGAAACACTACATTGTCAGAGAAACGGTTCATCTCCTTGTTAATGGATTAAATCTTTCGAATATTTCAAGCATTTTAATCATCATTTTAACCTATTGATGTCAATCTATTTTGCTCTTTCTTTTTTGTTTTGAAATTCTATCTCTTTCAGTCCTGTATATTCGGTGCTCCAAGTTTACTTTCAAGACACTCATTTCATACCGGCCCAACGATCCGAGCTACATGGGCTGGTGGACTTTTTGGCGAATTGTGGTGGACTGTTGGGGCTGTTCATCGGCGTAAGCCTATTGAGCATAGTAGAAGCAATATACTACATCACCATTCGTCCTTTATCATTACGAAAGCAAAAACCGAATGATAAAGAACAAACAGAGCTTTGCTAATGGAACATTTTAATTCTTTAAAGTGCATGGAAAACCAGCAATCAATTTAAACTCTTTTCGCTTACACACAGCACAAACTTGATAGCAATCCTTTATATCTCTTTGTATGCAAATTTTAAATAATCGTTATTTTCAAAGTGTTGCACTCTCCGAACAACCGACAGCACAAGTGTAACTAGCACCAGAGTAAACCAATTACTACCTCGAGGCTTAATGCGACCATGTAAATGAGATTGTCAGGCATCAGGACAATGTTGTATATAATTCTTCGACAGTGCCAACCACTAGGACATTTTTGTCCGCAACAGTTAGTTTCATGCGAGGCATCTGTTGGTACGATTGTGTTTCCCTGTTTGTAGCGATGTCCAGGCTCTGTGAACGTTTGCAGCAATCCGTCAAGGAGGAAGTGTTCCGCGAGTACTGTGCTAATAGTTCCATCCACGGTGTACGTTACTTCGACCGCAATGAGCGAACGGTTTGTGAAAGGTGTGTCTGTAGTTTAGGTGGCATTGTGTCTCTCAGTTCTCATGAAGCTAGATCTAATTTATTTTTCCTTAGATTCTGGTGGCTAGTGGTGTTTCTACTCTCGATGTTGGGTTGTGGCGTGATGATACACAAGACGTACGTGAAATGGAATCAGGTTCCAATTATTGTTACTTTTTCCGAGAAAACTACCCCCGTTTGGGATATTCACTTCCCTGCTATAACAATCTGTCCCGAGACAAAGGTGTCCGCAGAAAAGCTTAACATCACTGCCGAAATGAACGCACTGACTGCAGCAGTTGAGCGTGGCAATGGGTCATCAGAAAGGGAATCGTTAGTATTCCATTGAAAACTATTAAAAGGTAACTCAATGAGTAAAATTGCTTTTTTTAACAGAGTTCCTCAACTAAAAGCTGTATCTCAACTATGCAACATGTTGTTTCAATTGGAATACCACTGGCTACATGAACTAAACGGGTCGGAGGACGATTTAGTGGGTACATTGAAAGACATGTCCTTACGACGAGATGAGACAGTCGTTATGTGTCAGTACGGCAATACGTACGACGCTTGTGAGGATCGCTTAACGGAAACGGTCACTGAAGAGGGTATATGCTACACCTTCAACATGATGTCTGAAAGAGAAATCTTTCGCAAAAGCTCTCTTCACAGCGACTACAATTATATGGAGGGGTGGTTCAATTCTATGGAGCATCAACCACTGGCCCCAGTATACGCTCGTGGTGCAGGATTGCACGATGGACTTACGCCCTACCTGAGGCACATGCAGGAGGATACGGACTACCTATGCACGGTACATATAGCCAACAATATCAATAACAATTAATATTTAAATTAATACATCCTGTCCTATAGGGATTTTCGCAAGGATATAAACTAATGATTCATGGTACGGATGAGTACCCACAGGTGTCTATGCGCAACATGCGTATACCATTCAGTCACGAGATCTCGATCGCTCTGAAACCTCAAATGATGGTCACTTCACAATCGGCCGCTGGCTTTAGTTGGGAGAAACGTCAATGCTTTTTCAATGACGAGCGACACCTTCGATTCTTTAAGCTCTACAATCAAGATAACTGCGAACTGGAATGTCTCTCCAACGTGACAAAAGCACTGTGTGGATGTGTGCGCTTTTCAATGCCTCGCTCGAACGACACAACGGTCTGCCCGCTGTCCATGTGGCAGTGTATGTACCGTGCGAAGTGGTTCTTACGTCCTAGTAACAATTCAAGACTGCCACCAAATGAAGAGTTTGAGATCACAAAAATAGTCAACAGCTGCAACTGTCTGCCAGCGTGCAGTTCGGTGTATTACGATGTGGAGACCACACAAACCTCGCTGGATATGGAAAAGTTTTTGCTTGCTACCAATGAATTAATGGGCGATGATTCAGACAAGTAAACATGTTTCCATGATGTGTTTATGATCTTGGTAACATTACATTACAATATTCTTTTAGATTTTTCATCACAACGATAGCGATCTACTTCAAGGAGTCGTACTTCATCACCTCGAAGCGATCGGAGCTGTACGGATGGGTTGACTTTCTGGCAAACTGTGGTGGACTGTTAGGCTTGTTTATGGGTGTAAGCATTTTGAGTCTGTTAGAGATTTGCTATTTCATTACGATTCGTCCATTTTCGTTAAGAAAAACTTTGTGGGAAAGGAGAAACAACAATTCTGATCTACTCACAACCAATAACGTTCAACATAGTATACCTCCTGTTGTTACAATTTCAGAATAATCGGAAGGTCGATTCTTCAGAAGCTAAATTGCTGATCATTGCCCTTTTTATTGAATTCATGTAATACTATATGGCGGATGCTATTAGACTCCAAATATTATCGTGCATTTAAAACCATTAAAAACAGTAATTTGGCAAAATAGTCTCCTCTGAATTATATGTTGGCAGTATGCACTGTACCTAATTACAGAATGACAGATCACCGAATGTCGAATATCATCAACGTCCCGTAGCGGTCCCTTGGTACAGTCGTCAACTCGTACGACTCAATAACATGCTCGTCATGGGTTCAAGCCTAGAATGGATCGCTCCCCCGTAGCAAGGATTGTATAGGTCGGGTATGTCCGCGAACGACATTACGCAAAATACGATAAGATCATGAACATCCCGAGCGATAGTCATGAAGTCTATTTTACTAGTTTTGTCCTTTTGGTCATAAAATATCATGAAATCAAACGGATGAATGAACTCTTGAGATGAATGAGATTCTATTTATCTATACATTGGTTATCCTTAGTAACAGTATTTCAAAAACATTGTTCTTGCTAATAAAAGTGCCCTATAACTTTCCTATGAATCTGTTTGTGCATGTGAAAATGTGCATCAAGGAATGTGTTTTATGATCCAGGAAGTAAGGTTACAGTATTTTTCAAAATCAAAAAAATAATGTACCATTTACCATCTTATTATGAAAACAATTTTTTTTAAACTTATTAAAGCTAGACGGCTGTTTTTTTTATTATAATTGAGAGCAAAATAATCATGTGGTGAAACCACATGTGGAAAAACTATGGTTAAGTCTATGGTAAAAGTAAGATGCAAAACTCCTTGTGTTTGTATAATTCCGCATAAAAAACCACGAATAATGCTATAAAATTTCATTCCTACGCTAAGCTTATATGTTATTCAAACAATAAAAAGAGTATGCTTGTAAATCCTTGCTTATAATATGTATGCAAATTATACGCATAACTAATTATCAACGAGAATGGTTTACCGTTAACAAGAAAGCGGTGTGCATTACTTACACATATCATGCGACTACAAAAAAAACTACTAATTGATGCCTTCGGAAGGCTAAACGCATACATAAATACACCATGATACGCAATCCTTCGACAGCACTAGTCATTCGGTCAGCAGCACCGTTTGCAGTCAGCCATATTCGGAGTTTGTGTGCTTGAGTGAACGTGTTTCTCTGTTGGCGACCGATGGCAAAACACAACAAACGATTGCGTCGATCCGTCCGGGTGGAAGTGTTCCGCGAGTACTGTGCCAACAGCTCCATCCACGGTGTACGTTACTTCAACCGTGATGAACGAACGGCTTGTGAACGGTTTGTCTCTGGCTTGCGTATAACTGCATCTCACAGACGCCTTAACGTCCAGGTGCTTCCATGTCCATTCCACACAGATTCTGGTGGCTAGTGGTCTTTCTGCTTTCGTTGCTGGGCTGTGGCGTGATGATACACAAGACGTACGAGAAATGGAATCAGGCTCCAATCATTGTTACCTTTTCGGAGAAACCCACTCCAGTTTGGGATATTCACTTCCCAGCTGTAACGATCTGTCCTGAGACGAAGGTTGCAGCGAGTAGTCTTAACTTCACAGCCGAAATCAATGTTCTTGCAAACGATACCCATTACGGTAACGAAGCATCGGAACGAAAATCTAGGTACGGCTCAAAAAGGAGAGTACTACTGTATGGCATTAAACTTCTCTCGGTTTCTTCTGCAGTAGTGTTGAACGAATTAAAGCCGCAGCGCAGCTGTGTAACATAATGTTCCATTCAAACTATGGTTGGTTGGACCAAGTCAAATGTTCGGAAGACAACATCGTTGATATGTTAAAGCGCCTGGCCTTACCATGGCGCACAACAGTTGCTTTATGTTATTACGGTACCGATTTCACGGAGTGTGAGAATCAGCTAAAAGTAACGCTCACCGAGGAGGGTATTTGCTACACGTTTAACATGCTGCCTGACAGGGAAATCTTTCGTAAAAATGCCATGCACACTGACTACATTTACACGCGGAATTGGTACATTTTTCCCGGATTTCAGCCACCTGCACCTTCGTACGCTCGAGATGCAGGATTGCATGCAGGTCTTACGTTATATTTGGCGCAAAAAAATGAGGACACAGATTATCTGTGCACGGTACGCACCAGCAGTCGTGAAGCTCTTTAAAAGATAAAACTTTGTAATTCCTTTCTTTTCATAGGGCTACTCGCAAGGATATAAACTAAAGATCCATAGTATAGATGAGTATCCGCATATGGCAAAACGCAACCTGCGCCTACCACTCGGACACGAGATCTCGATCGCTCTCAAGCCGCAAATGATCGTTACCTCTCCGTCGGCCGCTGACTATAGCTGGGAGAAGCGTCAGTGCTTCTTCAATCACGAGCGTCACCTTCGCTACTTCCAGATCTACAATCAGGAAAACTGTGAGCTAGAGTGCTTAACCAACGTGACGCGCGCAATGTGTGGATGTGTGCGCTTTTCGATGCCAAGATCAAACGACACAAAGGTCTGCACACTTTCAATGTGGCATTGTATGTACCGCTCAAAGTGGTTCTTACGCCCGATTCCCGGTCTTAAGCGACAACCTCACAGAGTGATTCTTGAAATGGTGAAAAACTGCAACTGTCTGCCAGCGTGCAGTTCGGTTTCTTACGACGTGGAAATGGCCCAAACTTCGCTCGATATGGAAAAGTTCCGACTGGCAAACAATGAGCTACCGCGCGATCATTTGGACAAGTATAAAACATGTTATCGCGAAAGTATTGAAAAAAGTTTACATATGTAGTATCACTGTGTCCTTTCTGCAGGTTTACCATCACAACACTAGCGATCTACTTCAAGGAGTCGTACTTTATCTCTTCGAAGCGATCGGAGCTGTACGGATGGGTAGACTTTCTGGCGAACTGTGGTGGACTGTTAGGTTTGTTCATGGGTGTGAGCATTCTTAGTTTGTTGGAGATATGTTACTTCATTACGATTCGACCATTTTCGGTTAGAAGTAGAATAGCAAGTGCTGAAAAGCGCAAATCGAACGAAGTCCAGAATGCCATGCTTCCAGTTATCTGCAAACCTGAGTAGATGTTTACGTCGTCGGAATATGTTCATCAATTACACAATCTGGTGTAGAATTCAGCAGCTAAAACGCAGTAGCAAGGAATTGATTTGGTTTTCCTTACGTCTGGTGATTAATATTATGTCCAGCTAGTCAATATATATTGATAGCAGCATCAAATAGAGAGATTTAACAAATCGTTAGTTTAATATTGAACTTATTTTCTGCATCCTTCGTTCCATAAAGACGTAATTTCATCAATAAACACCATTTATTAAATCTATTATTAGTAATCGATAGATCATACTCAAATGCTTTAAACAATAACAATTCACAACGTTACAAATAACATTCAAACACAAATCAAGCGACAATGTTTGAGGAGTAGCACATGAACTAATGCATTACTTAAACAAAGAAACCATTTCCCTCTCGTATTGCTACCGATTATTATGCAAATTTCATGCATATTAACCATCAATTAAGGGGACTTGGTACGAGAGCATTCAAAGAAAAAGAAAGCTTTATGGTTATTACTTACCTGCGTCATAGTGCTTCTGCTAATTACATGCTACATATATGGGAGTGACGTGGCAGGCAAATTGTTCTCCCAGTTCTAGCCATTAAGTTCGTTGAATCCTTTGCAACTAGTCCCTTCTGAAGCATCTGTTCGTGCAAGTGTGTTTGCCTGTTCATAAAGGATGTCAAAACACGGTAAACGGTTGCGTCGATCTGTCCGGGAGGAAGTGTTTCGCGAGTACTGTGCCAATAGTTCCATCCATGGTGTACGATACTTTGACCGTGATGAACGAACGGCCTGTGAAAGGTTTGTTCAGTTTGCATAGCATTGTATGCATTAATGCTTCTTCAAGTTCATCCTCATACACTTTTTCCTAGATTCTGGTGGCTAGTGGTCTTTCTTCTCTCTATGCTGGGCTGTTGCGTGATGATATACAAGACGTATGTGAAATGGAACCAAACTCCAATCATTGTTACCTTTTCGGAGAAAACCACTCCGGTTTGGGACATTCACTTCCCAGCCATAACGATCTGTCCCGAAACGAAGGTGCCAGCCAATAAGCTTAACTTCACAGCCGAAATGAACGCACTGTTGGAGGATTACCACGACAACAACGCAACATCCGACCGAGAATCGTGAGTAATTCTATGCGATGCTATAACACGTTCACGCATTTATACTTTATCGTTCTTTTAACATTAGAATCGATCAACTGAAAGCCGTCGCTCAGCTTTGCAACATAATATTTCACTCCGATAATAAATTGCTGCAGTATGTTAATGGTACGGAGGACGACGTGGTAGGCATGTTGAAAAACCTGTCCTTGTCACGCCACAATACGCTTGGGTTGTGTCAGTACAGTAACCAGTACATGCTCTGTGCCGAGCATTTGAAGGAGACGCTCACCGAGGAGGGTTTCTGTTACACCTTCAATATGATGCCGGAAAAGGACATCTTTCGTAAAAGTTCGCTCCACACGGAGTACACATACACGGAGAGTTGGTTTCCTATTTCCGATACCGTGACATTGGCACCACTGTACGCACGAGGTGCAGGTCTGCATGCCGGGCTTTTAGTGTATCTCAAGCAAGCGAAGGAAGATGTGGACTACATGTGCACGGTATACCATACAGATGTCATATTAGATTCAGTACGGTGAAAAATGACTCGTCTTGCTCTTCTGTTCCCTAGGGTTTCTCGCAAGGATACAAAGTAATGATTCACGATCCGACCGAGTATCCGCAGGTGTCGATGCGCAACATGCGCATTCCCTATGGTCACGAGATCTCGATCGCGTTGAAGCCTCAAATGATCGTCACTTCCCAATCGGCCGCTGACTTTAGCTGGAAAAAGCGTCAATGCTTCTTCAATCACGAGCGTTACCTTCGATACTTTTACATTTACAACCAGGACAACTGTGAACTTGAATGCTTGACCAACGTGACGCTGGCAATGTGTGGATGTGTTCGCTTTTCAATGCCAAGGTCAAAAGATATGAAGGTTTGCCCGCTTTCCATGTGGAAATGTATGTACGATGCTAAATGGTTCATGCACCCAACTGATGATCTTGCTAGCTCACGCAACCAAAAGATCAAAGCCATTGTCAATAGATGTAACTGCTTGCCAGCCTGCAGCTCCTTAACGTATGACGTGGAAACCACACAAACCATGCTCGATGTGGAAAAGTTTCTGCAAGTAAACCATGAGTATAATAAGTCAGACAAGTTTTATATTACAACGATAGCGATCTACTTCAAGGAGTCGTACTTCATCACCTCGAAGCGATCGGAGCTGTACGGATGGATAGACTTTCTTGCAAATTGTGGTGGGCTATTAGGGCTATTCATGGGTGTGAGCATTCTTAGTCTGTTGGAGATATGTTACTTCATTACGATTCGACCATTTACGGTATGAAGTACTGTGAAGCCTATTACAAACGAAGTCCATTATGTCATGTATCCTTTTAATACCAAATCTGAATAGGTTTTAGGTTGGATTTTAGAATTGAAATGCTATAAATGAATGGATATGCTATATTTGGCATGGATTTATACTCTGAAAATTTTGTTGATACATCTTACATAAGAATTCATTTGTCAGTATTCAATCTATCTTCCACTGAGAAGAGTTATCAAAATATGTAAGTACTTGGAGTAACTCGATAGACATACATGATCGAATGCAGTACTCGAATTCAGATTGCCACATCATATAAATACTACTCCTATACCATACTTTGATTAGATTATTGTTATCGTTCACAATGCTTAATTACAATGATGTTTAGTGTTTTTTTTTGCGTTAGACTGTACCCGTGCTGTGTAATATATTGATGTACCATAACAAGGAAAAGTGAAGATTATGACCCTCTCGAAGAATTCATTATTGATTGATTGAAGCATCGAGCCAAGAGCCAACTCGCGATTGAAACAAATCCTTAACTCAAGGATTCTTAATTAAATCATAAAGTCACTGTTTCCAATTGAGAAATTATATTTTTATTGTATTGAAGCAAATTAGCAGAATTAATTTTATTCATATTATCGATAAGATAGACATACCAATCTCTGTCACTTTGTTAGCCTTAAGACTTTCAGTATTAATACTTGAGGCATATCACTCAGCGAAAAATGCTAAACTAATTCTTAATAATAGCTACCTATCTCGTCTCAAATAATAAGCATAAATACAGCAAGAAACACCATTGATAGAATCTAGCCGTAGTAATCGACAGAGTACACACTAGCGCTTACAAGCCATGATCCGAGAACAGTCTAACATTCAAGTCATGAATTTTGACGACTATTTCATGCTAGTGTATGAAATTTTCCATCCCTGTTATTATTTATTGATGCGTGTTATGCAAATTTTATGCATATGTAATCATGAACTAGCACTACACTACATAATCTCATGGTGCAATGAGATACATTCAAAGAGGCAGCAAAAAGGAAGGTTATTACTAACACACAACTTGATGCTACTCTATATTAATTATTACCTATAACAACCTTGTGATTGAGATTTCTTAGCCAGCTCTAGCCTTTAAGTCAGTTGAATCCTTCGCAACTAGTTCCATCTGAATCATCTGCTGTGCCAACAGCTCCATCCACGGTGCACGTTACTTCGATCGTGATGAACGAACGACCTGTGAAAGGTGTGTCTGTAGTTAACGTTAACTCTCAATTTTTATTAAGCTTGAACTTAATTCGCCTTTCCCTAGATTTTGGTGGCTGGTGGTCTTTCTACTCTCTATGTTGGGCTGTGGCGTGATGATGTACAAGACGTATGTGAAATGGAATCAAACTCCAATCATTGTTACTTTTTCGGAGAAAACCACACCGGTTTAGGACATTCACTTCCCAGCCATAGCGATCTGTCCCGAGACGAAAGCGCAATCAGATAAACTTAACTTCACAACCGAAATGAGCGCACTTTTCTACGACTATCTTGCCGGGACATCACATCGGAAGTCGTAAGTAACTCTACTGAATGCCAGATCATGCCTGGGCGTTGACTACCCTTAAAGCGTGTTTTTTTGTTGTTGTTTCGCACTAGAATTACTCAAATGAAAGCAATTTCTCACCTATGTAAATCGCTGTTTCACTCAAATAATGATTTTCTGAAGAACTATGTATAACGATACGGAGGACGTGCGGAAAAATTTGTCTCCTTTTCGCCACGGTACATTTGGGTTTTGCCAGTATAATAACCAGTACAAACTCTGTGACGAGCAAATGAAGGAGACGTTCACCGAGGAGGGTTTGTGTTACACCTTCAATTTGATGCCCGAAGAAGACAACTTACGCAAAAGCTCACTCCACACGTAATATACATATACAGATAAAAAGACTTTTTTCCGGATAACAAGTTATTGACACCACTGTACGCACGAGGTGCAGGACTGCATGTCGAATTTCCACTGCTTCTGAGGCAATTTAAGAAGGATGTGGACGGTATACCTTAAAACTTGGTTTTCATATCAGCGTAGTTAGATGACTTAATTCCTACATATCGCGTCATTCAGTACGTTTTAAGATTGGGGATTGCATCTCTAGTGAATTTAGCAGGGTCTCTGGTGTTCCTCAAGGCAGGATATTAGGGCCTCTATTATTTAATCTCTTCATTAATGACATTGTTTACGCTATACCTGATTGCCCGGTTCTACTATACGCAGATGACCTTATAATGTACTTTCCTGTGCGTAGTTCTAATGACTGTCTCCGATTGCAAGGCTTTCTTTCTGTTTTTAATAATTGGTGTTCCTTAAACTGTTTGTCTCTCAACGTCAGTAAGTGCTCGGTTATTTCGTTTACTCGTGCGAGAACTCCTTTATGTTTTAATTATGTTCTTTCTGACACTGTATTGCCGCGATCTGAAACTGTTAGGGACTTAGGCATTATATTAGACACGAAACTTTGTTGAGACAAACAATTTGACGACGTTATTGCTAGGGCTAACAGGACTCTCGGACACATAATTAGAAGTAGCAAAATGTTTCATGACCCTCTCTGCTTAAAATCACTTTACTGTTGCCTTGTTCGTCCGTTGATTGAGTACGCTTCAGTTGCTTGGTTTCCGAAGCAAGTTACTAGAATTGAGAGTTACTAGCTATTAAGCGGCTTCCGTGGAGACATAACGACGTGCTACCAGCTTATCATACGAGGTGTCAGTTGTTAGGGCTTGAAACTCTGGAAAAGAGAAGAATGGTTGCCCAAGGAATGTTTATATTTAAAGAAATGTACATTTTTAAGTCCCTACTAGACCTTTAAGAACTCGACAATTTTTAATAACTGATTTTCGTTATCGTCTTTTCTGTGCTAGGGATCCGTTGTTATTGATGTCCAAGAGTTTTAATCTATTTTCAAATTTTATAGAACTGTCCTTTAGTGTACCGAAATGTTCTAGTGTCATACGAGATTGCATTACGTCTAATTTTAGGAACACTTAGTTTATAAGACATTAGTTTTAATTATGTATGTAGGCCATGGAGGCTCGATACTTTAATAATAAATAAATCAATAAATACCATACATAAGTCAACAGGATCTGGTTGAACTCTATAGTTATATAATTATTCATTCACTTCTGTTCCATAGGTATTCTCGCAAGGGTACATGCTTATGATTCACGATCAAGGTGAGTACCCGCAGGTGTCGATACGCAACATGCGCGTACCCTTTGGTCACGAGATCTCGATCGCACTCAAGCCTCAAATGATGATCACTTCCCAATCGGCTGCCGATTTTAGCTGGGAGAAGCGTCAGTGCTTCTTCAATCACGAGCGTCATCTTCGATACTTTAAGATCTACAACCAGGAAAACTGCGAACTAGAATGCTTAACCAACGTGATGCAGGCAATGTGTGGATGTGTTCGCTTTTCAATGCCAAGATCGAACGAAACGAAGATTTGCCCATTGTCGAAGTGAGAATGTATGCACGAAGACAAATGGTTCCTGCATCAAGTTGAAGATATTGCACGTCCGATCAAAAAAGGGATTAAAACGATGGTTATGGTTAATCTTGGCATTGAAAAATGCCTGCTATTGCAATGTATAATATTACATTTTTTATATAATGTCCTTAAATCATCTAAAAATCATTACTTCATTGGCGTTTAATAAAATGTTAAAGCCATTAATTCAAATTGAAAGATGCCCTCAGTCTTCCATTGTCGCAAGTGTGGAGCATTCCTGTTAGTCATTTTACATGTGTTAAATTTGATTTGATCAATCTCTCACATCTTTAATTCATGACATTCTGTGACGACTTTCTGGCTGTTGTTGTAGTTCGGTTTGCTCTTAGAGATGTGGAGTGTTTGAGCTACACTCGTCTATTTTCTGCCAATTCTTGTCCGGTTAATGTGCATCGACTTTATGGGACATACGGCGTTCCTTAAAGAAATTTCTGCGGCATACCACATCAAATAAACGTTAAAATCAATAAACTAAATGACGAATCATAATGCCAGCTTGATATGCTACAGCTTTAAGTTCGACCAATACGTAACAACCAATCATACAACCAAACCAACCAAACAATAAAATTCAATAATGAACTAAAGAAATAAAATTATCAAGCACATTCAAAGTTGGGACCTAGAGCTCTCTCTATTTCTGCAAATTTCATGCCTAGTAATAATCCTGAATGTCAATATAAAACGAACAAGCACTATGTTTTATCAACGTACAATGTATATGTTAGTAGATAAGTTATTGGTAGATATTGTAGTCTACTGAAGTGTACACATAATATAACGATCGAATATAACAAGCACATGCAAGTTTTTTTTTTACCAAGACCGTACATTTTATAAAGCCACAAGGAGCAATTTCCCTTTCTTGGTGGTGTTGTTTAATGCTTGTTATGCAAATTGTATGCATATGTAATCATCAACTAGCTTAATCTGCTGTGAAAGAGTTGCAAGAGAAGAAAAAGCTTGTAGTCATTACTTACGCGCCTCAGGTAGTTACTGTGTATTAATTGCAACCTGGGAGCGTTAAAAATACACAGGAGGACATCGTTGTAAAGAACTAGATGCCTTTTCTAATCATTCGGTCAGTTTCTATCCACCACAACTAGTTCCTTCTGAATCTTCTGCTCGTTCGGGTGTGTTTCCCTTCGTTCAGCAACAATGCCAACGTCCCGTAGACGTTTGCGACGATCCGTCCGGGAGGAAGTGTTCCGTGAGTACTGTACCAACAGCTCCATCCACGGTGTACGTTACTTCGATCGTGATGAACGAACGACCTGTGAAAGGTGTGTCTGTAGTTTCTGCAGGATTGTGTATTTCGATGTTCAGCAAGCTTGATCTTATTCCTTTTATCATAGATTCTGGTGGCTAGTGGTCTTTTTACTTTCTATGTTGGGCTGTTGCGTGATGATATACAAGACGTACGTAAAATGGAACCAAACTCCAATCATTGTTACCTTTTCTGAGAAAACCACTCCGGTTTGGGACATTCACTTCCCAGCCATAACGATCTGTCCCGAAACGAAGGTGCCAGCCAATAAGCTTAACTTCACAGCCGAAATGAACGCACTGCTGGAAGATTACAATTACATTAACGGAACATCCGACCGGGAGTCGTAAGTGATTCTATCCAATGCTATATCAAATATGCGTAAATTTCCAAAGGTAAAGAGTTTTTGCTCTCGTTTATCACTAGCATCGATCAGTTGAAAGCCGTCGCTCAGCTGTGCAACACGATGTTTCATTCAAAATATAACTTGTTGCAGTACCAAAACGATTTGGATGAGGACGTCGTTGGCATGCTGAAAAACCTGTCCTTGTCACGCCACGGTACACTTGGATTGTGTCAGTACTGCAACCAGTACATGCTCTGTGGAAAACATCTGAAGAGGACGCTCACCGAGGAGGGTTTGTGTTATACCTTCAATATGATGCCGGAAGAGGACATCTTTCGTAAAAGCTCACTCCACACGGACTATACGTACACGGAGAGTTGGTTCTCTTTTTCGGAACATGAACCACTGTATGCACGAGGTGCAGGATTGCATGCCGGGCTTACATTGTTCATGCGACAAATCAAGGAAGATGTGGATTACATGTGCACGGTATACCATACAGACGGCAGATGCCATGCACACTGCATCAAAAAATAAATAAAGACTAATCCCTTACCTCCCTTTCCATAGGGATTCTCTCAAGGATACAAGCTTATGATCCATGATCCAGGCGAGTATCCGCAGGTGTCGGGCCGCAACATGCGCATACCCTTTGGTCACGAGATCTCGATCGCGTTGAAGCCTCAAATGATGATAACTTCCCAATCGGCCGCCGATTTTAGCTGGGAGAAGCGTCAGTGCTTCTTCAATCACGAGCGTCATCTTCGATACTTTAAGATCTACAACCAGGAAAACTGCGAACTAGAATGCTTGACCAACGTGACGCAGGCAATGTGTGGATGTGTTCGCTTTTCAATGCCAAGATCAAACGACATGAAAGTTTGTCCATTATCGATGTTTCACTGTATGTCTGATGTCAAATGGATTGTGTATGACATTGACAATCCTGATCGTCCAGTCAACGAAAACATCACAGCAATGGTCGACAGATGTAACTGCTTGCCAGCCTGCAGCTCAATATCTTATGATGTAGAAACTACACAAACCACGCTCGATGTGGAAAAGTTTATGCGCGTCAACCATGTGTATGATAGGTCGGACAAGTTTTATATTACAACGATAGCGATCTACTTCAAGGAGTCGTACTTCATCACCTCAAAGCGATCGGAGCTGTACGGATGGGTAGACTTTCTGGCGAACTGTGGTGGTCTGTTAGGCCTCTTCATGGGTGTGAGCATTTTGAGTTTGTTGGAGATGTGTTACTTTATTACGATTCGACCATTTTCGGTTAGAAGTAGGATTACCAGTGTTGAAAAGCGTGATACAAACGAAGTCCAGAATGTCATGCTTCCCGTTATCATCAAGAGTGAATAGCCAGTTGTAGGTTGAATTGTTTATGATATATTACTATTTTTTAATGTTATATAGTATAACGTCGATTTTTCGGGCAGCTCGGGACTGGGTGATTTATGGATTTTAACGGATAATAGCTCAAAAACTATCAAATTGATGTTAAAATTATAAATTTCACTGGTTAGACTATCCATTCACCTTGAATTAATCGATTAATTATTAGTACAATAGTATTTTTATCAATAATTATAGGTTTTACATCGGTTCATGAACAAAAATAAAGCTCGAAAATATCACTATACGCTAGATAATTGCAAAGAAATATTGTTTACCAACTTGAATATCGCTGATGAGAATACCAGATAATTGACGTTCTATTGTAGTGTAATAAGTTGGGAAGATAGTTACGGTCGCCATGTAATGTGATGAGCGTACATACGGTACAACTGATCAACGCGTACCATCGCGGTAGGTTAGTGTTTCGCTGACATGTGTCGAGGTAGAATAACACTTTGTTCGAAGCGGACTTTTCGACACTTGATCGTCCAGGCGATCATAGAAACCTTTAGGAGGTTTCTCTTACTGGAAACGTTGGAGTTTAGAGGCCTTACTTTGGGAAGGGGGACATAACTAAACTCTTTAAATGAGAAGTCGATAGATGTTGGATGGGCATAGTCCTATCCTGACAGTCCGAACGAATCTGACCATGGTCGGAATTGGTTATATTTATACTCGGGGTTTCGTACATTTGGTTTTGGAATGTGTTTTTGTCCTAATTAAATGTTATTGTTATTGGTAACAATTTATAAATTGAAATGGTGTGGGGTGTTTGTCGATGTGTGTCTATGCTTCGGTTTTACTGTATTGCGAAAGAAGGTTTCAACTATTATTGCTAAAGAATGGATGTTTTCGTCGCTGAGCTAATGACTTACTATGCGTTCTCTGTTCACCTAGTTTGCCTGCAGTAACGCCTGATTTGCTTATTATGCGTCTTTCGGGTGTTTTCAATAAGTGTGTCACAATTGTTTTTATATGAACGGTGGGGCCTGAATTCTTCCGGTTGCTTTGTTATGGTGTGATCTGATTTGCTGAGTGTGTTATATTGAATGTGTTGCAATGGTGTGGTTTTCCAAAGTGTGTTACAATGAGTCTATAGATGATAGTGTGATTTATTATAAGTTCTGTTTAGCAGATATGCTACAGTAGTATGATATATGTCAATAGCTTTCATATCATTCTACACAGATCGTTACAGACGACAAATTGGAGAGCTAGATGTCAAGTGAATATATTTACCACCAAGAATTACCTCCTTGAAATGTGTAGACATGGAGAACAAATACCTTAATCGAATGAATAACTATAACTTTGGTTACCGCTTTATATAAATATTGTTATTATGCAATTATTTGCTTTGGTTGTCGTAACATGTACTGAATTAGCTCTCCATGTCTCCATCCAATTTACTGAAGCATTGAGTTTACAGTCTACTCACGATCGATCAAAATTACTAGTTCAAAATTACTAAAGTAAGACAATTGATCACATATTCAAACTTAAAGGCGGTCAGTGTTGAAATGATGATGATGATGACCCCTCCACCTTCCCCTTCAAAGGTTCGAGAAGGACGAAATTATCTTAAAGATATTTAGGTATAAAAAATGAAAGTAATATTTCTACATAACACTCGAGTGGATGATTGAGTGTTTTCGACCCACTAATGAATCCGATAAGCTGCCCCTAAGTCCTATCACCTTACAATCAGTGGGTCTAAACCCCAAAGTCCACTATACGCGCGCGTGTCTCGAATCTTTGAAGACTCTCATTATTTTTTTAAATTTTATTTTAAATTATCTTATTTTTTCATAATAGCTGTTAAACAAAAACAAATTAAAAAATACACCATCATCATCAAGTAGATAAATGCGGTTATGATTAAATACTATTACATAATACAAAAAACAAGCACTTCTAGAAGTATACATTTTACATTACACTATACTACTATACTAAAACACTGCACGACCACATTACTAAATAACCTGCTTCACGTACAGTGCACTTTCCTTTTTAAAATTACCCAGACTTGTGGCGTTAACAACTTCTCTTGGCATCGAATTATACATTCGAATTCCCTTATAGTATAAGGAGTTCTGAGCTCTTAATGAAAGGTAGCTTGGTGTTCTCGGTTCATTTGATCTACGAGTATGGTAACGATGAACATCCGTCTCTAGAGCTATTTGTTCCCCGTTACCAAGATATCTGGTAACATTCCATTCAATTTTTTTTTCAATATGATCCTAGAGTATTACTCTTTGCACATATTCTTACCGGCATTACAAATACTTATCTAATACATGTAAATACCACATTACTAATTCAGCCAGTACTGATTAAGGCTCATAAACTACCTCACGAATTCACGACTAAACTCTACAAGCAGACAGCTACGGACGCCTTTGTAGCGGTCTATGAGAACATCGATGGTGAAGTGGGTGGTGGGAGGAAAAAAATATCAGACTAGGATTACATTCCTTAACTATGTAACTATGTAACTTAAGTAACAACAGCAAATATTTAGATTCTGCTAAAAAATCGTTGTTGAGCTAACTGTGCCGCTTTAGTTTAATCGGATCAGTTTTGAATCGTTATTCACAAAATTAATAAAGTTCTCATGGCAATTTCAAAATAATTTTTGAAAATCTTTTTACATACTTTGGTTTCTATTTTCAAAACAATCATTACAGGAGAAAAACAATTTTTTTTGTTAATTTTTTTATATTTAATGAAAGATATTTTGATAATTACTCGTAAAGAACTTATAAAACCTTAAAATAAGTTATAAAAACACTTTTTAAAAATCGTTCAAAAATGTATTTCTTTAAAACCTTTCTAGAATATGTTATTTATATTTTTGAACAATTTTTAAATGGGTTTGTTAGCACATAAAACCTGTTTTCGAAGTGTCTTTATAGTTATGGTACGACCAAAATATTGTTTTTTCATAGGTCGTGTAAAAACGTGTAAAAAAAATGAAAAAAATATACGAAGATGTAAAAAGTATTCTGCACAACTCATACATTCACTGTTTTTTTCTATCTCTTATGGATTTTTCGCAAATCGCGAAAAACAACTGTCCATATAGTTGTGGTAGGCGCTGTACACTAAAGCACATTGAAGCTTAGAACCAACAATGGTCAAGCGTATTAAGCCACAAGGAATAATGCCCCTCTCTTGATACTGTTTCTTAACGCTTGTTATGCAAATTTCATGCATATGTAATAATCATCTAACATAATATGTTGTCAAAGCGTTCAAAATGAAAAAAAAAAAAACAAATTGCTTGCCCGCTTCATATTGCTACTGTTTATTAATTGCTACCTAGGAGCACTAAGTGTACGCATGCCAGTTCTAACCATTCGGTCAGTTGAATCCTTCACAACTAGTTCCTTCTGAATCATCTGCTCGTTCGGGCGTGTTTCGCTTCGTTCAGCAACAATGCCAACGTTGAGCGGGCGTTTGCGTCAATCCGTCCGAGTGCAAGTGTTCCGCGAGTACTGTGCCAACAGCTCCATTCACGGTGTACGTTACTTCGATCGTGATGAACGTACGGCCTGTGAAAGGTTTGTCTGTAGTTTACGTAGGATTGTGTCTCTCAATTTTTATCAAGCTTGATCCAAATTCGCTTTTTTTCGCGCAGATTCTGGTGGCTGGTGGTCTTTCTTCTCTCTATGCTGGGCTGTTGCGTGATGATATACAAGGCGTACGTGAAATGGAACCAAACTCCAATCATTGTTACCTTTTCGGAGAAAACCACTCCGGTTTGGGATATTCATTTTCCTTCCATTACTATCTGTCCCGAGACAAAGGTATACGCAAGGACGCTTAACCTCACTGCTGAAATGGAAATATTGTTGAAGGATTACAATGACAACAACGGCACATCTGACCGGGAGTCGTGAGTAATTTCAAAATATGTACTTTTCCATAGGTAAAGATTTTTTTTTCTCTCGTTTATCACTAGCATCGAACAGTTGAAAGCCGTCGCACAGCTGTGCAACACGATGTTTCACTTCAAATATGACTTTTTGCAGTACCTAAATGGTACTAAGGACAATGTCATTTTCATGATGAAGAAGCTGTCTTTGTCACGCCACGATACACTTGGGTTTTGCCAATACAGTAACCAATACATGCTCTGTGCCGAGCATTTGAAGGAGACGCTCACCGACGAGGGTTTCTGTTACACCTTCAATGTGATGCCGGAAGAGGACATCTTTCGCAAAAGCTCACTCCACACGGACTATACGTACACGGAGAGTTGGTTCTCTATCTCGGAACATGAATCACTGGCACCACTGTACGCCCGTGGTGCAGGATTGCATGCTGGACTTTTACTATATCTAAAGCAAGCAAAGGAAGACGTGGACTACATGTGCACGGTATAGCACAGAAACGCGAAATATCAATTCCAGAAATAAATATAGTTTTTTCTCAATATTCTTTCTGTAGGGGTTCTCGCAAGGGTACAAGCTTATGATCCATGATCCGGGCGAGTACCCGCAGGTGTCGATGCGCAACATGCGCATACCGTTTGGTCACGAGATCTCGATCGCGCTCAAGCCTCAAATGATGATCACCTCTCAATCGGCTGCCGATTTTAGCTGGGAGAAGCGTCAGTGCTTCTTCAATCACGAGCGTCATCTTCGATACTTTAAGATCTACAACCAAGAAAACTGCGAACTAGAATGCTTGACAAACGTGACGCAGGCAATGTGTGGGTGTGTTCGTTTTTCAATGCCACGATCAAACGACACGAAAGTTTGCCCATTGTCGATGTTTCATTGCATGTCCGATGCCAAATGGATTGTGTATGACATTGACGATCCTGATCGTCCAGTCAACGAAAAGATCACGGCAATGGTCAACAGATGTAACTGTTTGCCAGCATGTAGCTCAATATCTTACGACGTGGAAACTACGCAAAGTAAGCTGGATCTGGAAAAGTTTCTGCACGTTAACCATGTGTATGAATCAGACAAGTTTTATATTACAACGATAGCGATTTACTTCAAGGAGACGTACTTCATCACCTCGAAACGATCGGAGCTGTACGGATGGGTAGACTTTCTGGCAAACTGTGGTGGACTGTTAGGCTTGTTCATGGGTGTGAGCATTCTTAGTCTGTTGGAGATATGTTATTTCATTACGATTCGACCATTTACAGTGAGGAAGAGATTAGGTAGGTTGGATCAGCACAAAGCAAATGAAGTCCACAATTCACTGCTGGCCGTTGTTACTAAAACTGAATAGCTAAGTAACAACTTGAGTTCAATGTTTTCTGCATTCGATGAGTAAAGGAACAAGAGCTTATGCATTATTTAAACTTGACAATTCCGTACATTATGCAATTCACTTTTGTAGGCACAACAGAATACACTCATCTCATCATTTTATTATTATTATTATTATTATTATTATTATTATTATTATTATTATTATTATTATTATTAGTATTATTATTATAATTATTATTATTATTATTATTATTATTATTATTATTATTATTATTATTATTATTATTATTATTATTCTTATTATTAGTTTTATTATTATTTTTATTATTATTATTATTATTAGTATTATTATTTTTTTATTATTATTATTACTACTACTTTTATTATTATTCTAATTATTCTAATTATTATTAATATTTTTCATAAAATTATTATTATTGTTAGATTTATTTATTCAATACAGTTACACAGCTTTCTTAGGCTTAAGCTACAATAGCTTAAATAAAAATAACAAAAAATATACATGCTACCAGCAAACAGGACTGCGTAAAAATGTTTTCATCATAAACTTAACCCTATTCCCGGCAACCGGCTACCCGGGTAGCCAAATCAATTTTGATTGCTAATTTCTCTGATTCTAGGAATCCGATTGATTTGAAATTCGGATTATGTGTGTAATCCACAGCCATCTTTCACTGGAATTTTTCGTAGATGTTTTTGAGTATTATTAACCTGATTTTTAGATTTAAATTTTCCAATACCCCTATTCCAGGCAACTGGGCTACCCGTGTAGCCAGCGACTTTGGAAGCTTATAACTTTTGAATGCGCAATCCAATATCGATGCAATATTGGGATGAAAATTAAACAAACTAATGGAGTTTCTATCACTGTTCATAGATTGGTTCAACTCGCTACCGTTTTTTAATTATAGCTTTTCAAAGTTGACAGGATTTTTTTGAAAAAAAAAAATGTAAAAAATACTTTTTCAGTACTTTTCAAAATTTTCACAGCAAAATGACTCTAGTAGTTTGGAGAACTATATGTTGCACGTCTCTTATAAATTTTGCAGAGTTTTTTTTACTAGGAATTAAAAATATAAAGGAGTTTCCATTTGAATAAAAACCGTTACGTTATGATCGATGCTGGTAGAAAGACACCAACATCAAATGAATTTCACACTCAATGTTTAAATTCAGTCTCTTTACAATGTAAGATCAACATGAGTTACTAACAGAGACCATTTTATGAAGTTTTAGATTTTGTCGCAGATGTGCATTTTACAAAGTTATTATGACAGGTGTGATGTAGCGGTTATTTTTAATATCAAAACTCCTTTAACTTTTTTATGGCTAATCGAAAAATTCTAAAAAAAATATAAAAAAACGTGCAACATACAATTCTCCAAACTTCTAGAGTCATTTTGCTGTAAAAATTTTGTAAAGTACTGAAAAAGTATTTATTAAATTTTGTATTTTTTTTTAATCCTGTCAAGAGCTATAACTAAAAAACGGTAGTGAGTTGAACCAATCTATGCACAGTTATAGAAACTGCATTATTTTGTTGAATTTTTATCAGAATATTTCATCGATATTGGATTGCGCATAAGCTTCCAAAGTTGCTGGATACCTGGGTAGCCCGGTTGCCTGGAATATGATGTTTTTTTTGGTTGCCAGTGACAGGGTGTAACTGAACTCGACTTGAATTCCTAAAGACCAGGGGACATTGCCCGTAATCGCTAGTGTAATGTTTATTTTCACTATCTCATCTGGCAGCGGCTGGTGGAAGCTTTTTTAGGTCATCGAGGGAATGGTCATGCCGGATCTCAAAATTATGTAGATTTTCCATCGTTTTTTGTCATGAAAATGGAAGTAATGCGTGCAGGACATGTGCATCTACCTTTTACAAAAAATTTCTCGCTCGAATGAAGTAAATAACATGGAAAAATAACATATTTCCTGAAGCGGCTGTAAATTGTTTAGCAAAATGCTTTGGTCAGCCGCCACCTGATGCGCTAG
The DNA here is from genome assembly GCF_943734685.1 of Anopheles coluzzii. Lineage (NCBI taxonomy): Eukaryota > Metazoa > Arthropoda > Insecta > Diptera > Culicidae > Anopheles > Anopheles coluzzii. The sequence goes on along the minus strand of NC_064671.1, from coordinate 68,028,945 downwards.
TGAAAATCGAAATTACACTAGCGAGTACGGACAATGTCCCTCGGCCTTAAAAGTCGGTGTAGGGTCAATTACAATCATGCCAAAATGCACCGCCTAACTGACGATAGCTCTGAAATAGCGCCATCTGTTGATAAAATCAGTAACTAATCTCTCACTAGTGCTCTTCTTAGTGGTAATCGTTACACAATGACACTGCTTACTGATTCATTCAAAACCTATGAAATAAGATTACTTTTGTAGAAACCAAAAATTGTATGTGAATACACCTCACAAACAGAAACACCTTGTTCGCGGTCATACGGTAATATTTAAGTATCGTAGGCGTAAACGTCAAAATAAAACGGCATTCGTGCTCGAGAATCAGAACAGCGCACACCTTCCGATACTTTGTCTTTTACGTTCCGAAAATTCCGCAACTTTACACTTTTCATCATTTATTGTAAGCATACAACATATCATACCCACAGTACTACCGCACAGCACTAACCTACCCCCTATCGTCGCTCAAACACAATCCGCAAACCATCCCGTGCCTGATAAACGAACGAGCGCGAATCAATTGCGAACGGTTTATCGTTCGGCCCGACCGTCACGCGATAGTTTAGAATCAGCTTCACCATCGCCAGCTTCACCTGGGCCTGAGCGAATCGCATCCCCAGGCACATCCTTGGCCCCTCGCCAAAGGGCAAAAACGTTGCACCCTCGTGCGTCACCTTCCGGGCCGGGCTGAACCGTTCCGGGTCGAACTGGTGCGGTTCGGGATAGTACTTCGGGTCCCTGGAAACGAAATAAGCAAGAAGAAATTTCATGAAACCTTCAAACATAAGCCAAATGATAGGAAACCACACACACTCACATGTGTATTGCAAGAACGGGAATAAGGATAGGTGTGCCTTCGCGCACGTATATGCTCATGTCGTGCCCCTGCTCGTCCCGGAAGCCCTTTCGCATGATGTACTTTTTGGTGCACACTTTGTGCATCGTTGCGGCCGGTGGATGCATGCGCAGCGTTTCCAGCATCACCCAGTCGAGGTATTCGAGTTGCTGCAGGGCATCAAAGTCCAGCTGGCCACCGTTTGCGTCGATCCGTTTCTTCACCTCGTTGTACAAGTTTTGCTGCACTTCGGGGCTTTTTGCGAGCTAATGAAGATATTTAAATTAATATATTAAAGCAATAAGATCCATTTAACCCAACAGTACTCACTCTGTATAGGGCAAAGCCAAGCACCACACTGGATGTTTCGAAACCTTCCAGGAAGATGGTGAGCGCGTGAGCTGTAATTTCCGTCTGAGTGGCATCTAAAACAGACGAGAGTATAGAATTCACATGAAACTAATTTTTAAAGGGAGAATCAACACGATACGTACTACTCTTTTCTCTATTTTTGAGGAAAGATTGAAGTAAATCTTCCTGCACGGTCTTCTCTGAAGCCGATCGTTGAATGATGAGATTAGCCACTAGCGATCTAATCCATTCGTCGACATCCTTGAGCAAAAAGCTGACGAAATAATACATAGATACGAGAGTTTAGAGAGTGTGCCTTCGATATCTTCCAGCTGCATTCCACTCACGGCACTGGGATGTACTTCGCCACCGTTGGCAGAAACACGGCCATCATGGTCTTTACCGTGGCCATGGGTGACGTTTCGAACACGCGCCTTCCCATGCGCCGAAACTCGCTCTCCTGCTCCCCAAAGCAATCGCCATCGATGCTGAACGTACACGCAACGACATTCTGCGTGGTAAACCGGGCAGCTATCTTCACAATGTACAATGATACGCAAAGACCAGAAAAAGATTAAAATACATCCTAACGAGCCGATAAGTTTATCCAACCTCCACAGGCTTACCTCTTTAGCCTCGAGCTCCTGGGCCACATGACGCCCGATAAAGGTCACGAACGCATCGGCCACCGATTCCATCACCGGGAAGAGTTGCTTAATCTTGGCCCCGGTAAACGATGGCGTCAGCAGGCTGCGGGAACGCTTCCACCGCTCGCCGGTCACCAGGAAGGGGTCGTGCGATAGCAGCGGGTCCTGCCGCACGTCCAGCAGGAAATCGTTGTTGGCAAAGCAATCGAAATCACGGCTCAGGATGTTTTTCACCAGCACTGGGTCCTTCACCATGATGGCTGGGGTGAATATTTTAAAGTAACCCACGAACGGTTTGTCCGGATAGGCACTGCACAAGATGGGTAGTAAAGCCTTCACAAATGAACATTTAACAGAAAAATAAACCCCACCTTGATACTCACTTGTACCAATCGCTCGCCAGCTCGGAGATGTGTTTCTTGAGCGTTAGCGAAGGGCCCAGATTGCCCGTTAGCAGCGACGGTTTCGGATACGGCACCCCATCGATCTCCCAGAACTTGTAGTTATGCTTCACCAGCCAGTAAAGCAGCGCGACGAGGGCAATCAGCGGCACTGCCACCAGCGGATGGTGATAAAACAATCCGCCCAGCAGCAAACTGGACACGAACATTTCGAACCGAGCGCAAAACGCCAACTGAACGAAACGCGTCAACTGAACGTGTTCGTAGCTGCATGCTGGGGCGCTGCATATCACCGATAAACCGATAAGAAGCTGACCAACGTGTCCCCGTTTGGCAAGATAAAAGTAAAACAACGATACCGTTCTTAATTCTTACTGATATTATACCGATTAGGTAACCAATGAATTGCAGTATTGCGATAAGAAGCTGATGCTGAAAGTAAAGAAATGACACGAGCAGTTGGGTGTGTTTCGGTTGCGTTTGAATTTATTGTACGCGAGCACGTGCAAGTTGCGCGCAAGCGGATGTGGTGCTTTTGTGCAACATGTTGTGCAGTCTTAAAATTTTAAAACGGAATGAGGAATAAAAAACAACAGATTTGATGTATTCAACATAATGATGTAATTCATGAGAAAGGTTATGATTCACATTATTTGGTAACATTTCATCGGATTTTCGAAAATAACAGTTGAAAATGTTGAACTGAAAGGAATATTCTCAGCGATGACACACGATCCCATCAGGATGTAAGTACTGAACATTGTACTTTAAACGTGAAAATCTTGCAAAGCGAATTGCACAAAGGGGTCCAGTTTTTATTTATTAATTTGTCAAAATAATTTATTATTGATCGATTTGAAAACACATTTCACACTAAACTTAATTTATCAACCTCATTTTCAGCGTAATTCAAACAATTCACCGCAAAAATTATTGCAATTCTAAATATGTTTGTCAACCATGCACCACCACGGGACCGACCACTGTGCAAGCGCTTTGTTGTGATTCTGGCCCAAGCACAGCGAAGGATTTCGTAGATGCCAGCTGATCGTTTTGGTGCGGGCGTAGAAAATTAGTTGCGTTGTTTTTGCTACTTTTTTGGTGCAAATTAGTTTACTTCCGTGCGGTACAAACGGGGGAAAAGTGTTCGTGGTGCTAGTAACGAAAGAGCTTAAGCAATATACACAATTATCGTTGTATTGCCGTAAACATTGTACAAATCCTGTTCATACGCCTGTGTCGGGTGCGATTGTTGTGTTGTACACGTATTGGAGGTAAGTTTGTTAAAAAGCGTCCTTTTTATTAACGTAAACACACACCAGTTACATTATTACATACTATCGACGATTGAATAATTCAACAAGCAGTGCTTAACTGTTCCGGTGCGATAAGAAAGTACCGAAAACTCTGCCCCATTAAGGAAAGCATAAACCACAACTTATCCAGTCCTGCATTATCCTTATCGGCCGGTTATTCCATCGCGTTTGTCGGTTGATTCTTTTTTTTTGTTTTTTCATCCCGTTTCTACACACTTCATCGCACCCGGCGATCAAAAACCTTTATCGATCGAAGAACGATGCGAAAAGAGAATGAAATGTGAAATTCCACAACCCTGTCTTCCCTACCCTTCGCACGGAAGATTGTCTTCGGCGATGTGTCCGATCGATCGTGTGTAAACCAAAAAAAAAAAAGGCGAAAGAAGAAAGGGATCAAAAAGTGCATCGATCGGAAGCCGGCTTGTCCGTTTTTTCTCACATTTTTTGTTTTTGTTCTTGTCCGCACGTCCAAAACGCATGTTCGCGTGTGTGTTTTTTCTCTGTTCTTAATTCGTTTTTTTTTTGTTCTTCTCTTCTTGCTCTGCAGAGACAGGAAACGTACGGTCAATAAAAATTGGAAACGTACGATAAATGTATTATTATTTGAAAACGGGCACCCAGGTACCCGCGACCGGAAGTCGCCGTGCCGAAGCCCAGACACGGGTGACGTCGGTTTGTGACGGCTGCTACTTTACGAGGGTCACCTGGAATATGCTGGTCATTCGTGGTCGCAATAGCTTTCTGCGATAGGTATTTCTATACCTTTAGTACCGTTTTTTTTGGTTCAAACTTCTGAAGAATCCAATTTAAATTTGATTTAAAAATAGTATTTCGAGTTCACTGGGTCATTTTGCACTGTAGAAGGTCCAGAATCCATCCGCACAACCTTCACGGTCACAGATAATCAGCATAACGGACCCCAAATCTCAATTATGGCAAATTATCACACCGTGCAAAACCACAATTGAACTGTCACGATACACACCATCGGCTGACACCGATTCCATTTCGCAAACAATTCCGATCCAGTCCGATTCCCTTCCCTCTTTTTGTGATCGGTGGTCTCGTTGAGTGTACCAGCGGTAAGCAAATAGTAGCCACAGCATTCAAGGCTCTGTGGCTCGTGTTGATTGTGGGTAATTTGTTGTGGCGAACCATTTGAGTTGGAGCCCTCCATCGATCCAGCACCTTCAGGATGGCCCCGGGCGACCTTGTGCACTTGCTTTATGCCGTACTGTGCTGGAATGGATGGAGCTGGAGACGGTGTGCGCATCATCATCATCATCATCGCCACCACCACCACTTTCACGATGAGTTCAAGATATCACTCGAACCCTCTCTTTGAGACCCCGCGAGGGACGGACGGACAGCAGAATCTCTGACCGGTGAACGTCACCACTGGACACTCTTCACTCTTGGCCGGGTTGCAGCGGTCGCACCACTTCCAACCAGCGCCAACTACTCCAAATAATGTTCCTGGCGATTGTTCCAGCGCGATAACCGAAACCAGATTCCTTCAAGTACGGTCGCGTCATCAGAATCCAATGCAAGCATTTACCATCGATCTCATAATCCATCCTCGTCGCCATCGGTTGGGCCAGGCAATCGGCATCTTCTGCATCACCCGGTCAATCAAGGCCACCGAAAGGGTAAGGAATGATTGCACTTTCGCACAAAAAACGGATCACGGGCACGATTCTCGTTCTGCCTTTTTTCCTGTACGGCGAATCGTAATGTAAATCATTTCGGCCACCGTGGTGTGCTCCTTCTCTCTCTGTTGGGATCATTCCGTTGTTGGGTGGTAAATTATGTACCCCATTTGTGGTTTGGCACTTGGAGCATGATCGTACACACACACGTAAAAGGTGGCAAACGTAAAAATTATCACCTCATTCACGATTGAAGGTGTAATTTGCCTTATTTTGCATCATTTGCCTGATCTGATTGATTTGGTTCAATATGTTATGGTGGAGATACGTAGCTTGATGGCTTTGGCTAAGTTCATTTTCATCGCTTAAAAATGTCTTTTGGAAACCTTTTTTTGGTAAGGCACACAGAACTCCCACATCTCTTATGAAAAAACAAAACCAATTCCTCATTATTGCTAAGGTCAAGAACGACCGGTTTCTTTTTTTTTTGTGCCTGTGCGGTTGTTTCGGTTTAGATGTTGAAGCATCATTTTCGATGGCATTTTTCGATGGCAGTTCTCTAGGCTCTCTCTAGCACACTGTAGCACACTTGAAGCCAAGGGGGGATTTCCACCGTTTGTTGCGATCTTCCTTGATGGAGGTTCATCTTGGTTTTTGGAGTGTAGAGACAACATTTGCTATGTAAATTGTACGTCCTCTTACGGTCCGTCTGTTCGTTAAAACAGTGGCAAGTGTCTGGTGTGGCTCATTAAGCAAAAGCGCGCACTCGAGGGAAGTAGGAATGTGTCCTTTTCGGTTTGCTTTTTTTGGATCAATGAAAAGCTTGTAAACCTTTTTTGTTTGGTAAAGTGAATCATTCGTAGGGAGCTTTCACAAATGTTGAATGATTTGTTGCATGTTTATTCGCAATGAGTATAGTCAGCTCGTTAAAATGTTAAGAACTTAGTTGCGTTGTTGTTTTACAGGGTTTTCCAGGGACATAGTTGTGGGACACTTCCTTGATTCTTTCCTATTGGAAGGGAAATTCATATGATGGTAATTGGACTCTTTTTTGACAGGCCTTATGTAAATTCCTTTGAGATTTGCGCAACACGGGTGCTATAGACTCCTATTCCCATTACGTTCATGACATAAGTTCATGTCACACAAGAAAGGGTCAATGAGGTGTCCCACAGCTATGAGAACGCCTGGGAACCCCTGTATCAATTTCATATGTTTCAGCTAATTTTATATTATTTTCTATGAACCATAGGAAATATCTGTTTAATGGTAATGTTCAATGTAAAATAAAGAGCTCACTAGAAAAACAAAAGCCAAATTAAGATATTCAATCAATCACTCTCAAATAGTTTATTATTATGTATTATTTTATTTTATTTATTATTTTGCGTGTTGTTTCACGTTTTAGCTTCATTTTTCTCTCTTTTTGTGTTTTTTTAGTTGTTTATATTTAGTACATTCTCTTGCATTTTCTTTCGTTCTTCAGTTTAGTATATGTACATGTTTTTGTTTTAATTTCAGTTAAATATGTTATATTTTTTCTATATTCCATTTCAGAAATTTTGTTTTTTTTTTTACTTCGTATCTTTATTCATAATTTCAATGTTACCTTTATGTTCTAAAATCAATTTTAATCATTTTAAACAATTTCACTTCGATGATACAACAGCTCTGTCTACCGTGCGCAATTCAAACCCCGAAATCATGCGGTTCAGCGTTTTCAGCCTTATCGTGGCGACTTATTTTTAAACTTAATCGCTCCCATAAGCAGTCCCTTCGTACCGGAGCACCATTGCCGCGTACGAATCCGCTCACACCCCAACCGGCCCCTAGTCCTAAAGGTGTCCAGCCAACTGCGGTTCAATCGTTTGTGTATTGGTGTGCATTCGTGCTTTCCGACAACAAAAAGGGCGTTCGTTCGGCGGTTTCACCTCGTGTGTGCGTGTGCCGAGCTTTGAAAGCGACCGCGCGCGCGCCGTCATCTTTTACTTGCATCGCGGTCGGGAAAGCTTTCGCTGGAGCGTTCAGTCGCCGTCCGGTATTGTTCCGTGCCGGATGTTTTCGGGTTGCGCTCTGGTGCGTTGGTCGGGTTTTTGGCGAGTTCTCTCGAGTACGATCTCCAATGGTTTCACGTATTCCATATAATCTGTGTACAAGACTTAAACACACCCCGTGTGTTGTGCGTGAATTGTGTTAAATCGTACGCGAAGTGGGATGTGAAGGTGCGTTGTACGTGATGGTGTTTTTGAAAATTGTTACCAAGTGGTGCCGGTCGGTGGTTTAAACAACTCGTAAACAATTCTACCCCTGGCAGGCAAACCAGTTGGAGATCGTTTTAGTGAGTGCATAAAACAACGAAACTATCCAAAGGTACTTACATTACTTGGAGTTGTCACTATGCCGAACTCAATACAGTTGTAAACCTTTATTTTGTATGATTTTTCCTTACATGAATTTGATCCTTTTAGTGCATTTATGAGGAGTTAAACTAACAAAAGTGTTAATTACAGAGAAGAATCGTTATGATAACATCATCATGTTTTGATTCCTCTGATACATTACTCCTTCTTCTCTTAGCGGCGTACTTGATTGATAGCTGTTGTTTAAGGTGTTTTGTTTCATTGTGTCGATTACTTTACTATTTATCTCAATATTACACACATTGATGATGCCTTCATTGCATACTCTTTGTTTTTTTTTTTTTTAAATATATGAGCATGTGTATTTCTTGTTTTATTTGTCCGATGAATTCACATGTTAATGGCATAGTATTAATTCAGCAATGACATGTTATTTAGTTTTAGATTAAATTATTTGTTTCTTACTTGCATTTGTCTTGCGTGACACGACTTGAATTGACTTCAAGGTGTGTAATTAGTAATCAATAAATATTTATAACTTAAAATGTTCAGAATCTATTTGTTCAGATTTGTTCTTGGGCAGGGTCTGTTGTTTAGCCACTCTTTCCCGTTCCAATGCATCACCATAGCGAAAAGTTGCATTTACCTAGCAATCGGGAACTTTTTGCTAAAACCGTACTGGATCTGTGCACGGTTTCTACTATGTTTTGCGCCAGGCCTTGCTGGAAATAAACGCATACTCTGGCGCGCGCGCGCGCACTAAACAAGGGCGAGCCAAGATGAGATGAAAAATAAACCCCGCAACCATCGAAACGGGGGGGGGGGGGGGGAGGTGCTCCACGATGAAGGAACCGACATGAAGCAAGGTAACAAAAACGATATGACCACAACAACGAAGGAACGAAAGCAACAAAAAAAAAACAACAAACCACTCGCTCCACGCCGGTTGAACGATAATAATCTTTCCCTGCGCTTACTTGCGTTTTGGCCGCGGCATATTACCAAGGCACCATTATACCGAGCAAAAGCAGCAAAAAAAAAACGGGGAGGACGGATGGCAAGAGTAAATAATATTTAACATATTCCAAGCCGCTGCCGGTCGGTTCGTCTCCAGGTGGTGATGGTGTCTTATATCGGGGTGGCGTACGCTGATCGCTGTCCGCTGCTGGGGCGATCTTGCGCCGCTGCGCTCACAATTGCTATTTGTCGTCTTTGTAGCCCCGGTCTCTAGGAAGCTGCACCGGTCGCGCTGGTGCTCGGGCTACTCGACAGCGCCGGCCTTCCGTACCTTGTTCGTGGAGCCGAAGGTAACGCTTATGCCGTTTAGAGACTCCCCCTTTAAAAAACGGCTAAGACAAAAAGAAGAAGCTGAGTTACAGTAGAACAGCTGAAGAGGTAACAAGTATGCCGTCGTACGTTACAGTTCTTTGCTGGCGCTGCTGCTCCAACCGGATTACAGAAGAGTTTTACAGAAAAGAAAAGAACGTAAAACAGCACACGTTTACAGACACACGCGAGTTGTGTGCTTCTGCAACGTAAAATGAAACGAAACGTAAACTCCGCACGGATTGCCGGTGCAGAAGCATTAACTCGGCTGGAGAGGAGCAATGTGTTGGGTACGATGGTGTTCGTCCGTATCACCCTGGAGGCGATACTGTCAGAGCGGATCGCCCGGATGTCGATCCCGCTGTTGTCCCGTGGGAGTTTGGCTGGCTTTGATGAGCACAGTCCTGCGCCATGATTTGTGTGCAATGTTAATAGCGATCACTTTTGACAGCACATCGGCACAAAATTCTTCTGAGCTAATTGCATTACGGGTCGGCGTACGATTCGCTTGCTCTCTCGCGTCGTCCGGTGCAGAGCGAGGTGCATTTTGGGGCTTGTCGGATTGGATTGGTGCACTAGAAAAATGGATTGATTGAGCGTGTAAAGTGCACTCAAGAGGATGGGAACAGGTCGTGGGAGTAGTTCATGGAAGAAAAAGGCTTTTTAACGGAACATTTGAGCATTAAAATCAGTTTTCAAAGCATATAATCTTAAAATTTTACATTTCATAGTCTATTGTTGATATATTTGTTCTTTTAAACGTTTTTATTTATTTTATGCCGATTTAATAATGTTAATTTCATGCGATATACTTATTCATTTTCTTTGACTGATTCTTGTTTATCTATTTTGTTTATGAATGTTTTGTAATATGTTTTATTCGAAATCTATTATATGTTTTATTATTTTTGCGACATAGTTCTCAATGTTTGAGAGTTTTATTGTTTTACTGTACTATTATGCTTTATTTTATTTCATGCGTCTAATTTGTTTTAATGTATTTTATGTCTGTATTTCATTTCTTATCTTTTCTTCTAATGTTCAAATGCTTTATGGACGATGGGGTGATTATTTGTATCTTTTATTTTTTTCCATTTTTTTACTCCTTTTATCTTTTATCTCAAAATATTAATGTTTGAAATTCTTTTAATTGTGTTTTGTTTTTCGACATACGCGCTTTTACCTTTTACCCTTCAATGATCTATTCATCTTTGAATAATAAACATTACTTTAAACCTTATTTTATTATTTCTCCATTTTTACACCCATTATTTCCACGTGATAGAATAGCTTCAAAATACAAAAATATACACCACACAACTCCAGCTGCGTTACGATATCGTTGGTACATTCTTCACTGTGCAACCGCGAGAAATTTCAATGCGGCGCCAAGCGAGAAAACCTTCAAATTGGTCACTCTTCCCACTTGCCCATTTATTCGTTCGTTCCATTCTTCACTCTTCAGGTTGTGTTTGTTTGTGTGGTTCCACTCGCGACACTTGCAACGGAAGGAGTGTATTCATCTTTGCTGCATCTTTTTTCTACCATTCTTTCCTTACTTTAACTTGGTTGCACCATTATCCCACGAAGACACTTGAGCGAGAGATGGGATTGGGTCCCCGAGCTAGGGCATCATAAAATAAAACACTGCATCACTCTGGCAAGCAATAGTGGTGGTAGTAGTAGTAGTAGTGGTACACAGCGATGCATATGTAATGGATGCACCACACACCTTGCGTTGCTGCGCCCATTCGCTGCTCCTCCCTGTCTCTTGTTGCATCGAATTTATGCACAGTAACACCGGCGACGGTGAAGAGCAACATAAAATCATACACAACCAGATGGACGGCATATGCGTGCGGTGTCGGAATTGGTTGCTGGTGCAGCGTCTAATCTCGATTTGTGTGTCCGTGCGACACAATCCTTCCCTGTCATGGTTTTATTATTATTTTGTCTGTGCCGTGGAAAGATTTATGTGAGGTTAGATGCGGTTGCCGCGACTCACATTAGTTAGCGGATTTACTGTAACCGCTAAACCGGGTCCCCTAAACTACTGATCATTGGGTGGGTGTTGCACAGACTTGCGTAAGATTTAATAATTCATAAGAAAACTTCTTTCGTTTAGTTAATTTGATAATTTATAATAGCAAAACAAAAAAACCGTTTGCTTGTCTACGAGACGACAAGGCACGACGACAAGGTGACGTAAAAGGAAGGCGCACGGAAGGCGCGGGCAATGAGAAATAATGGAAATAACTAATAGTATTATAAAAATTAGTCAAGCTCACCTCTCCAGCAGGCTTTTCTCGTCTCACCGAGTTTTACGACCCACCCGCGTGCACCCCCTTTGGGTGCAATAAACGCGCCGGGCCCGACTCTCGGGCCCCGGTGCAATGAAATATATATTCGCAATTAATCTTCCGCTGGCAATCGCTTGTACTCCTGCAGCCACAACAAAACCATCACCATCACCACCGAGTAGGAAGGGCTGTTTTCTGTATGTTTCTGCATGCATACCGCCATCCACGGTTCCAGGTTGTTGCAACGATGCCTCATCTCTCTTTTGCGTCCGCGCCGTGCGCGATAAGACAAAAAAAACGCGGAGAAAAATGTGTGCAAAGTAAGAAGTACATGCTCTGGTGGTGCTGCTGCTGCTGCTACTACTACTGCCGCGCTTGCCTTGGCCACAAAACCCGGAACGAGAATGACCGTGTGCGCGCGCAACGCAAACGCGCCCAAACTTCCAGCGCCAATCTTGCGCTAGAAGATCCAAGAAGAACCTAATTCCTAGCCTAGACATCGGGCTGTGTTGAGGCAGAAGTAGCAGCAGCAACCCTTCCCTAGAGTGCGATACTTTATCGCGGCGGCGTTGGCCCCGAAACGATGCTACGTGCTTCTTATTGTGTTGCAGAAGACCGTGAGGAAGGAACCCTTGGAGATGCTTCCTTGTTGGTGGGTCCCTTTTCCGCAACCGCCGGCCGGCAGTACTATCGCAGCTCGATCGCCCAGTTCCGCCCGCCGTGGTCTCGATATCGTGGCCGCCGAGGTTGACTTGGATTTTAATGGTACGGATTTAATTTTTAACTCCCCCTAGAGTTGCAACTTATCCGCAAGCGCCGCATAACGGACTGTGGATCTCCTGGTCGCTTCCCACCAGCAGCAGCAGCAGCAGCGGCAGAGGATGTTCAACCTCAACCGTTCGCAAACCTTGCCGCTTTTTGGCGTTCGCGTTCGGTCGTCGATCTGTTCCGTTCCATTTAGTTTTATGCCCGCCCGAATCGTGTGGGTGCGGAGAGCGGAAAAGCGAAGAAAATCGAACCGAACTGACCTTTTTTTTGTTGTTGTTGTACCGTTCCTGTTGCTGTTGCCAGTTACCCCTTTTGGCCCACGTAGAGAACGATCCGGCGCGGTGCTGTTTTGTGCATTGTTGGCGTGGAGTGTGGTGCACGTTTTTCCACGGTCGACCCATCCATCCGATCTTGGCTGAAATCGTCTTTACGACACATTCCATCGTGGAATGGAAATATTTATTATATGGTCTTCGATGTGTGTGTTAGTGGTTCTTCAGTCCTGCTGGATGTAGCGGAGTTGTGATGGGCTGATCCGGTAGCATACATTTGGTATGGAATCTGTGACATCCTGTGTGTGTGTCTGTGTGCGGAATCGGTATGGAATTCGGCCAACTTTATGTCTTTTTATTGGAGAAGGTACTAATAAAGAAGGTATGGAAGGTACTGTGTCATAGAACCACCTGATGTGCGAGTCTTTATTACAGTAAGTCTCCTGGAAAGACTCAAGATGATATTGAAACAAATATCTTGAAGTTGTCGGAGAATCATAGACTCTTACAAAATCTGGCAGTGATGTTTGCCTTTTATTACAGCCCTGTTGTTGACTTCAGATATTGGGAGTTCCAGCAAATTCAACTAGTTTGTTCATAGAGCTTGACATTTTGCACCTATAACCTTATGTCTACGTTAGTTCGATCGTCTCTATCTTATCTGAACTACTCCATATCCGCTTTGTGAAGAAAAACTGATCTATCAAACTCATCGAACTGTCAACTCCACACAATTTTTCAACAGTTTGCTATGTTGTCCACATACATCTCGTTGTTTGTTGGAATAAAGCTCTTGCATCATGTTGGTCCAGAAAATGGAACGCAGCTGGGGGATTGTTGGACCGATTCGCGGACTTAGGTGTCATATCGAAATTCCGCTGATATTCACCTAAAATGATCGCTTTGAGTTTTGCCGTCATTGCTTGCCGCTGCGACGGAAATGGAAGCGATTTCTACTTCCTGATATGTTTATTAATGTTGCACAGGTACTATTTCACTGGGTAGGTACTTCCCAGCTCTTACCTTCCGTTCAAGCAAACGCAGCAATGTATTTGTTCAACGATTTTCATTTTCATCTTCCTTTGGATTCTCAAGTCGCTCAGGATCATCGGCGATTCGGAACTGGGCCTTCTTTCGATGCTCTGATTATTGTCTAATAGTGCCAAGATGTTGCAGATGCCGGAACGTCCACGAACTGCTGCGCGGAGTCCGTTTTAGACGCTACGGGGTGCCGTTCTATGATCACGCACGGTCCTGAACGAAGTTTCTTCACTTTTTCGGCCATCACGGGAGATTTCGATTGATAGAGGTGTCAAATTTTTGCTGCTGACTCATGAGATAGTATTATGGAAAGTGCAATTAACGTTTTTTTTTAATGCGGGTGAAGATAAACCCACGAAAAATCGACAATTTTTTTCAATTTGTTTTTAATGCCAACATTGAAAACATAGGCGCCTTTTTCCTGGAGAAGAGTTTCTTAAAATACGATTTAAAAACACATTTTTTATAGTGCACTTTCGTGCTCTTGTCGGTTATAAAACTTTGTAAGGCTTTGGTATATTGTATAAGATACGTTTTTGTAGACTTTATTAGTCCCAACAGTAAATTATTAACTAATAATATTTATAACCACGCCGTTTGAACGTTTGAATATTTCTACCTTACGTAGGATTTGACCATTCTGCTATGAGCAAACCAATCATTGTCATCGGTAGTGAATTATTTAAGTGGCTTAGGCAAATCTTGACCATCCAACTACGGTTGTTGCGTCAAATAACAATAAAAATACTCTTAATTTAATACTACCTTTTTTTCTGTAGCTTCATGTTGTTCGTTGCTTACTGATTTGTGCATCCAAAATACATCACAAATCTACCAAATACGAATCGATTTTTTGGTTTGGTTTGTAATATCAGCCATCAATAACATCGCATTCTATTCCGGTATTTCCATACCAACCAGCATGCATTGGACCATACGTCTTCAAAAAACCTACTACAACACACTTTGTCAGCACATTTGTCACAAGTGAACCATTACGAACTGCTAGATGTTGCCGAACCCATCCGGAACATTATTTAAATTGAATCCGTCCAATGACCGCATCGACCGTCATTATGATGGCGGCATCTTCAGCGCACACTGTCCGATGCTACTGACCCGAGCAAAACCCCTTGGGGGCAACGATGCAAAGCGTATAAATGTATGGATCGGAAGTGAGTTTGCTGCTACGTACGTGATGTTACGGTTGATTAAAATATGCGACATTTCTCACGACACTTGAGCGCCGGTGAGCGCGTTTCATCCCGACACATTGTGCTTAGGGCGGCATCTTTGTGTCGGGAAAATTTGTCTTGCTTTGCTATCGTCTAGTTGCAGGAATATATACTAGCACATAATGTCTTTCTTTCTAGCTCGTAAGAAAGAGGATCTTTCTTGCAAGTGTCCATGGATAGGGGAAGAACACGTTTGACAACGAAAAAAATCCTTACGATGGTTATCACAACGATGTGAATGAGTGTTGCTCCCTAGCACCATAACCGTATACTTTCCTTAACCCTTCGCAACAGTGTATGGGCACTGGGAAATGGTTTGAACTCTTTTCCATCCGCAAGTGTCTCCCGGGGGCGTGTGATGCGAAATGTGATGCGCAAGCCGCACATAAAGCTCGCACCGTTTGCTGACCTGGTGCAATGTGATAGGAAATTGTTTCATTTTCATTCTTTACGGTTACGGCCGCTTGCTGTGCCATGCTATACAGTATCATATAATTAGCTTTCCTTACTCCTCTGTGCTTCCCTCTCGCATCTACTGGCAGTGTTTGCAACGGTTTTGGGTGAGTTTTTGTTTTGTTTTTCGCTTTTATTTTGCAAAATGAAACGTTCGGCCAGAGCAATTCGCGCCGCGCGCCCGGTTATCGCCGACGGGTTTGTTTTGATTTTCGAGCATCATTGCATTCTCCCTTGGTCAGTGGAAGCAAAATCTGTACCATATCATCCCCCCCATGCACAGGTCCTGCCAACCGATGCGTTTGCCCTTGAAAAAGTCATCAACGAGCTGTGAATTTGTTTGTGCATGTTTTGGTTTTTGATTTTTTTTTTTTGCGTTCATTTGGCCTCGTTTTATTATGCAACACTGCTAAGCAAAAAGATTAATTGAGCCATTTTTGTTTTCATAGCAAACTTTCTGGAAATTATTTTCGCTTCAAAAATTTCTACTGATAATGACAGTAATGACTTATGACTGTTTCGGTTATCTTGACCAAACTAGTATGTTTGTGATGATGTAATTGATGACATTCTGAGAAATTCAGTATTGTATTATTACGGCATATGCTGCATTCAATCGTTTCGTATAAAAATACTGATTATTTGGTATATGTTTAGAATTTTTCAGTTTTTTTTTCGTTAAACTATTTTTGACAGCAGTTTATACTTTTGTGGTGTTTCTGATCGATTTTATCGATTTATTTTTCTGTTTTTTTTTTTAAATGCAATCTATTCTAGGAAAGATAAAAAAATAAACCCAACAAAACGTTGCCAAAACTTTACACTCACTGTAATTTCACCCCTGATGTGCCTACTGATGCAGCTCAACGCGGAAAACCGTAGCAACCATCAGACTCCATTCCGCAACGTCGAACACACGGCGACGTTTGGACGATGACGCATGGCTAATATTGGTCGTCCGGCTACGTGCTCTGCTTTACCCGCCTGCATCGCAGCGGATCTTTTACGTCCGCTCGAGCGTTATGTTCCGGCGATTCAGCCTATGGAGCTGTATCTATCTGAAGCTTTGTGTTTTTGACGCTTATTTTAACAACACCGCTACGATCACAGACATACACACACAGCCAGAAAACGAGAAAGAGATCCCAAGATATAACTGCCATCCCGCGTGCGCACGTGGTTCCAACCGACACAACAACAAAAAAACCTCACCCGCCACAAACTGTTCCTATCTCACGGAAAAATGGGTTGCCTTTAGTGTGGCCCCTTGAGAAACGGCCGGCATGGCGCGCATTAAAACCAAACGACCCCTGTAACGTGTGCCTCTCCTTCAGCTTGTGGCCGAGTGCATTCGATGCACTTCACACCACGGCAGGAACTCATTTAGCTCTGGGAGGCAGGGAAAACTCGGAACGGAAAGGGATGCCCCGGAGGAAAATGATGGGGTGGGCAACAAAAAAAGGCACTCGCGGCAGACGATAATAATGCGCGCGCAAAGTAAATGATATTTCATTCGCGGCCCCGTCTAACTATGGGCTGCGGCTCACATTTCGCATGGTCATAAAACATGCTGTCATACTTGTTGCCTACTTCGCCGGGAGCGAATGGTAGGGCAGCTTCTACAATAAGGGACTTTTTCTTGTGCTGAACAGAAGAAAAAAAAAATGGCATGGAACTAGGAGCAGAAGGAGTGATGCGCTCGTTCATCCGATTGTGGTGAAGCGTTCTTGTTTTTTCACAATCGACCATTCTCAAACCCACAGTGCATCGAAGATGCTGTGTGCTGCGCCGGAGTAGACAGGTTATGGGTTTCCCCATCTTTCGCTTGCCAGTCTCACCGCAGGACTGGAATCACTTTTTTATAATCATTACTATTATTACGCGAAATCATAAAATTATAAACCTGAGAAGCAAACAGGCCAACGTGCGCACAGGTATACGTGGTCGATCTGAGGCCATCCCTCGTCACACTGCCGTAATTGGGTGAAGGCACTGAAGAAAAAAAGAAACCATATAGTGACGTGCAACAGGGAACACCGAGTGTGTGTCGCATTTTGTTTTGAAGATATCTTTCGGACGTGTTGGGTGAATCATTCGCACTGAGTGTTGTGTGGAGATTGGAGCTTGCACCAAAAAGCAGGAACAAATAACATCGTATGCATTGGTTCGATGTAACGCATGAGCCAATATACAGTTAGAAAAGATGGTTTCGCTTGTGTAATAGTAGCTCAAAGTTATAATAATATGATAAGATTATTTTGATGTAATGAAATACGACTGTAAAATAGTTAAATATAAGTAGTTTTGAAAAGGCTTTTGGACTCATTGCTACGAATAAGTTGGTTTTGGCATGAAAAATGAGTCATTTATTTCATCTTCATCTGACTAACTATGTCTTCGAACTGGGTCTTCGATGACAGTGTCTATGATTCTACGAACGTCAGATACCAGTCATATCTGAAGTTCTCCGTCCAAGACTAATTAGGGTGCTCTACACAGAAAACTTTTTTTACTGAACTTTAGTAAAATTTTACTGATTTTTTTTTAACTGAAGTTTCAGTAATCCTTTCAGTAAAAAGAATGTTTACTGAATCATTCAGTAATGTCCGGTGCTCAACAAAATGACAGCTCGTTTACTGAAATCCCAGTAAAGTCATTCTCATATTACTGATTTTTCAGTAGTTGGTAGCGATTAAAAAATGACGAAATATTTCTTTTAAATTGAGCTTTTATTGATGCGCAGAGATTCCCAGTTCCTCAATTCATGTTCATACATGTTTTGTGTTGTTTTATACAGTTTTTATACTGTATTTTGCCGCCGCAAGTGTAGATGGTTCAGTAAGCGCTCACAGACACCACGCAATTTCAGCAAGCACAGTGGATTGTAGCAAACATTTTACACACCAACACGGCTGCCAATTGTTCTAAATGAATCCCGTAATCCGAAATATCACCTGAAATTTCAACAGGGTGCCTGTAAGCGCCTACAAAATCAACTTTTTGCACATCACGAACAAGTGGCTACCGCATTGTTTTGTTTAGATGATCTGACTGACAGGTCGATTTGACAGAATGAATTGCTGCATTTTCAGTAATTTGTTTTACTGATATCCAGTGAAACGACTAATTTGACACTTATTTTACTGATTTTCAGTAATATGTGTATTACTGAAATGCATTCAATAAATTGTTTTACTGAAAATCAGTAAAAAATGACATTTATGCTGAAAATCAGTAAAATATTCTATTACTGAACCGTTTCAGTAAAAAACTTTACTGAAGCAGGATGAGAAAATTTGCTGTGTAGAGACTTATCATATTGTTCAAAAATCCTTGTAGACCACTTTCGTGCCGTAGTATCGGAATATGGAGTAGCAGTACCAATAGGAGCAATAGAATACTGTGAAAACCTATATTATGTCAAAGTACTTAATCGTAGACATTGCAAGCTTAAATAGATGATGTTTTATGATTCAGTATAGTGACATCGTTCACCAAACTATCCATCTAGTAAAGATTCTTTTATATATGATGTCTTGGGGTGGTCTCGTGGTATATTCGTCAACTCGAACGACTCAATAACATGGCCGTCATGGGTTCAAGTCTATAATGGACCGTTCCCCGTAGCAAGGACTGCCTATGTGGTAATTAATTAAATCTCGAAAGCCTATTTAGGCTGGCATGTCCGCCTAGGGCGTCACACAAAATAGAAGAAGAAGAATATGTATGATCTCCTAAGATGTCTAAGAAATTGATATTTTCAAGATCTTCAGAATATCTTCAAATTGTATCTACAACTCCCCATGAGACAGGTGTCCAATGCTTTAGCGGTAATACGTCTTGTAGTGGATGAATTCATTTATTTATTTATTCCTATCGCTACTCTCTATAAAGTTCAGAAACAACTTACAATTTAATGTTATCTTGCGGCTGTTGCCGATGTAAACAATTTCTTTTAATTTCGTACTTTGACAACGAAAAGCAAGTACAAGTCATCGTTTGCCGTGCAAAACAAAGCGATAAGCTGCTACTGTTTTGCTCTAATCGTCTCAAATTCTCAAGCGCTCAATTCTTCAGTTCTCCCCAAGAAGCGTACGGCCTCTAGGAGTCATTGATTTCGAGCTCCTCCATGCCTCCAAACCGTGCTGTCTCGAGCGTCAATTGACAACAAGCTTCGGGACAAGAGCGGTCGGAACATAGAACAATCACGAAATCCACACCAGCTATAACAAACACACATGATTTTGCAAATGAAATGCAAACCGGACACTCTTCTCTTCGTCGCACTTCACCGTGCTTCTGACTTTTTTTTTCTCAAGCCACCAACGAACCAACCGGAGGGGAGGGGGAGGCAATGAGAAGAAGACATGAGAAGCGCCGGTCGTTGGTCGACTGCCTGTCCAAAATCGAAAATCGCCATCAACATCCGTAGCGTAACCCGATAATGTATTCTAATGAATTCCATTTTCAATTTCACCGCCGGTAATGTTTAATTAACTCCATTTCAAACGCGTGTGTGTGTGTATATGTAACTTAAGACGCTTTACTCCACTCATCGCCCTTCACCAATGCGGGTAGGAATATATTAATCAAATATGTAGCAACGTCGCTCGTCGGCACCCACAGGGTCGGTAACTTCTTCGGTGCACGGTGCGACGGTCGAGCGAATTGTCAGACGATTATGGTGCGGACTGGACTTCACTGGACATTCCGCCGGCATAGAACATGGCTCAATGGTAGAACACACATTTAACACATTGGTAAATTGATTGGAACAAGTGAAGTGTACTGCCCGGGAGGAGCAGAAAACATCTGTTCCTGTCAATGGACCAGACATGTCCGGTTGGGTGGGTCCCTTCAGATGTGGTCATTTGCTTAATGTCTTCCATCCCCATCCCAACGCTGCTGCTCGAACATTCAAAATCGAAGGTTGATAAAGCGTTTGCGGATTAGACAAAATAACGTATTAATATTATCACTGAAAACAACTTTCGCTCATCTCATGCGGCAGTTATCTCCGTATGAGATGCTCTATTCAACTTATCACTTCACTCCTCCAGTGCCCCAAGAATCGTCTGCGCTTCCTGATTTGATCGAATGGTGGCGCCAGTACTTTGTTTTTTTTCGGTCCTCCTCCCCAAGCTCCAAGTTTTTCATTACACACCTAACACGATTGGCCAACCCATTCGGTCCAATCACAAGCTCCCCCCGCAGGAGCATGGAGTACTGATAAGATAACACAGAGAAAGAGCGATCGGGAGCTCGCGCGCACATGTGTCCGCACGTCACGTACACACACATTCAGTACGGTGTGTACGGGCGGCGGCACGTAGAGGTCCGGCAAAGGGAGGAGGAAAAAAGATTAGTCGCACCGGGAAAGTTTGACAGCTTCATTCGATTCACTCAAAACACGCGCGCCCGCCCGCGATATGACAGTTCTGTGTGTGAAAAGGGAACCGAGACGCGATCGCGTCCTCCTTCATTAGGTACGCGCTTGCGTCTTTGATAACGTGCGCAGCGTGTGCTGTAGCCTATCAACCAAGCCCGTCTTATCAAGCAATTCTTGGAAAAGGTTTCAAAAATATTGTGAAGATGAGGGACAGTGAGAGGCAAATGAATTCGTAATCGTTGCAGGGCGGGAGGTTGTGTCGCGAAGGAAGGCACATATCAATCTGGACTTCAGTGGGCTAAGAACGGTAAAGCACAAACACAAACACGCGGTGGATAGGTGCAATAAAAATATGTACAACATTATTTTTCGGTGCTGGCCCATTTGACGACCAGCAAACAAAATGTGATGATCCAATCAATAGAATAATGAGGAGGGAAATTTGAAAACATTGTTTTGTTTTTTTTTGTTGATTATAGCATGCAGTATGGCAAGGCAACGATTTGCTATCATCGAGGGGAGTGTTCATTTTTACCTAATCCAATGAATAAATGGAGCATCAATTTAGTGGTATGAGAAATACAGAGATAAGGTTAGGTTTGCCACCCATATTTTTGGACCTAAGCTCAGAGCGTCACACCTCCGTGTGCTCTCATCAAAAGAACGACTTACACGGTGCTATATTGAAAGTTGAGATATTTCCTTTACATGTTTTATGAGCCACTCTGAAATGGAGAACAAATAGCTTACTTCTAAATCCATGACTTGATCTGACTTACTATTGCATACGTCATTATAAGTAGACGTGATATTTTTATCCAGGAACGGAAAGATGATAAAGAATTTATTGTAAATTACCTCAAGAACAGATTCGAATTAACACTATGCACTGCACTATGAGACCGGATATCAGCACGTGCGATTAACTCATGACCATATTGATCCGCAAAATCAAATGAAAAAAGATATTCTATTCGGTGAGAATGTTAATGACAGTTTTGTATGGTAATCATACTTAAAAACTATATCGATCTCATTGTTTAAGAAATAATTAAGATATAACAAGTTAGAATATATTCATTCAGTTCAGAATCAGAGATTTCGTTGAATTAACGGCCCCTAAGAACCCACTTCAGGCGTTGAACGTGTGAAGTGCAATTTTGAATTGATATTGCATTCTTTAATAAAATTCAAAACACATCTTCTGACAATAATGTAGCAATTGTTCATTATATATCTACTAAAACACCAAACATTGTCTCTTCATGTACTTACAGACTTACTCTCCTGCGACAAAAATCCTCCATGTAACGAGTGTTCCGTCGTGCGTTAAAATGCTGATCATCCCTCCTGTGTGAGCGGTTCAACAATCAGCTGAGCTTAATAACGCCTGAAAACGTTCCGCTGAAGCGAGACAGAGATAGCGAGAGGGAGAGAGAGAAACACTATCCTCCTCAACAGTTGTCCACGCTCTCCCGGCAGCATCACATCGGATCTGTGGCCCCACGTTAAGCGAATCGACGTCTCAAAGGCACGCTCAGTCTGCCAACAACACCGACCGGGTGAACATCGTTCAGCAACATTCGTGCGCACAGGCACTGTGCAATGAACCATAGAGTGATCGCGAGAGGACAAGTGCAGTGAAATATTAATGTGACGATGTTTTAAAAAAGATATACAAAATTCAGCGAAAGTTCCACAAATCCCGATGTAGCGAGGAACGTGATGATCTTACACTCATCCAGCAGACATCCCGATCTGTGTTGCTCATCTGTTGTACATTTTATGGGCAGCAAAACAAACACTGCTGATAGTGGCTACTGAAAGTGTATCAACTAATGCATCCTTCCGACGCGGCTGTTTAGTATATCGTCCCGGTGTGCTTACGTTCCGGCTTGATAGTGAACTGATTAGACGCGCTTCCATCTTGTGTGTAGCAGGAAAACATAGAAAGAAGGAAAGATTATAGTGAGTGTTTGTGTGCCGGTGTGTGTTTGTGGAAAATATTTAGTGGAAGTTGATTTGTTTCCTGGTAGCGATTACGGTTTACGCCGTACGTCCGTTTTTTTCTGCCGGCAAACGGGTCAGGCGAAAGAGTGAGTCTAGTGGGTGTGCTGCAGCTTCATTTGCAACGTGAACGCGCTGATTAATTGACCACATGTAAGCATTTTGTTTTGTTTTCCTGCTTTCTTCCCTCTTCTGACGTATTTCTGGTGTGTATGAGACATGTATTTAGACTATTTTAGCTGCTAAAAATAGCTTAAAGATGTGCTAAGAAAGGTGTCTATGTGATCGTTGATCACATCGCAGTTTTAATTGATGTGATGAACAATGTGGCAAAAAACCTAATTGAACATGATTTTAAACCGTATTCAAATTAAATTAAATTCCTTCCCCCCATTAGACGAGTAACCATACACGGTCACTGTGTGGCGTTACCCATCGTATACCGATTAATCGTTGGCATGAGCTTGAGTTGCTGATCTAATCGGATATATCCACCACGGCATGATCGTAGATAGCTGCTAGCCTCAGTGCTAGACAAGCCAGCGCAGCTAGCAACAAGACCACAGGCAATGTCTGGATCAGAGAAGCGCTTTTATCTCACATCCGCACTACTTTCTGCCTTTTCTTGGCTGTTGCTGCCCATCTCTCTTCCGGGATCGTGATCGGGAGGATTTCTGGAGAGCCCTCTGGTACCGATATATCACCGTGTAGCGAAATTTCCTCTCCACTCTCCACCCAACTTACCATACAACAACCCTCAGCCTGGCTTCGTGTGCGATTAGTTGTCGTGTCCAAAAAAGCCCTCCAACCAGCAAGTATCGCTCCAGAGGAGCACCCACAAGCAGCAAGGAGCGTTCAATTGCTGACCCGTTCCGCGAGCTTCAGCCACAAACGGGCAAACAGCAACGCGCACGAAAGTGCAGTGCACACGGGCGGATCTGATTAATGAAATAGATTGAAGCGGTTCAATTCCTGAACCGTTTAATTAGTTTCGCCTGCGCTAGCGCAAAATCTAGGTCGAACCGTTTATCCGAGGCGCGTCGGGATTTACGGTCGCCCGGGAGATTGATGAAGCGACGCGTGGTGCAAAGAGTTGGTGAGCTGGCTGCTATGCAGGAAATGAATAATTACCTGGGGGACTTTGGTGTGCGAAAAAAAGCGCCAACAAACCACCAACAACAAACGGGTGATCTAAAGAATACAATCTTCTATCCAGCGCAGATGAAAGCTTTCGGGAAGATCTCACCGAACAGAACAACACAACGTGATCGTGTGCCATGTTGAGATGTTGATTTTGTAGAAGGTGTGTGTTGTTGTGTACACGGGTGTGGTTTGGTGTCCGTATGTGGTGCACAACGGGGTGCGAAGTGTTTGTCTGGTGAAAGATTTGTTCGTTTCCCGAGCCTGCTGAAGAAACCTATCCGAGCAGCCCTTTGGTCAGTTCGATTCCATCAATTTGAATAATGAGTTTGAGCGACGGGTTTGGCATGGGCTTGAGGGCGATAAATCTTCGGAAATAGGGAGTAGTAGTGGAGAATTAGAACTGTTTGTTATAGAGGGAAATGAAATCATTTCTAACACCTTGAGCGGATAAGATTGCTAAAAAATGCATAAAACAATTTTACAAACATCTTCTTCAACTGCAGCTCCCAACCCATACAACAAATGTCTAAGCTCACACAAACTAACCAATGCCTCCTAACCCGCGCTGTATGTCATTTGAATCGATTTTATGATTTATGAAGGTTTGAAACATTCCATCTGAAATGCCTTCTCGCTGCAGAGCAGCAGATCTGTCCGCAGGGTTGTGTACTACCTTCTTTAACCTTCTTCAGCTCACGACAGGTGGTTATCGAATGAATCTCATTTCTCACCGTCCTAGCAAATCGGTGATGGGCACACATTATGTACACAATTTAATTGTGCATCAGCGATAGTATGTTTTTCATCGATTGGATTTAAATCAATTAAGAACCGTGCCGTGCCTAGCGCTGATCACCGATGCGTTTCATTAATCATCTCGTTACGAGACGGATCTTCAGACTTTTTTAAAATGAAATTATCACACAATCAAACACATATTTTAAACATTCCATTCAACCCTTTAGTCGTCTTGATGGATCATTGTAAGTACCGTAATTAATAGTGGGATTTGTAACTGCTCATTACCACTCACACCCATCGGCGGGTTGTGTTGCGGCGTATCACGTTAGTGTAATTAATTAAATTTCTTGTGGGGTAGCGTGTCCAATTGCATAACTTTATGCATATTTGAAAATGGCAAGAATAAATTCCACACTGCATAATAACCTGTCTAGAGTCGCAAATAGTCAATTCATCTTGATGCAATAAAATGACCAGTAATTATTAAAAATGTTAAACATTTGAACTTTAAAATGTCTTTTTCAAGCTATATGTCGTAAGCAACATACTGAATTGATTAAAGTCAAACTCAAACTCTTCATTTGAATGTGACCAAAACATGTCAAATATATGTCAAACATTGTCGAGCAAACAAAATGAAATGCTCGATTGAAATACTCTGAAATGGATAATTAAATAAATACATTTAAATACTTACCAAATGTCTTATTGTACCTGGATTAATCATAAAATACATGGACATAATTGCGATCATAAATCAAACGGAGCGTAAAAGTATGTATAATTAACAGGAATGAATTTGGCAAATTTAAGATAATGCTCATGACTTCAACAGATCGTTGACTATTTCACCATAACATTAACGGCAACGGTATGAATTTTCAATTTAAATTCAACGTTTTATCGCACAGAAATGCCGTTCCATTGCTTAAGACACCCTTCACACAAAAGCCTTATCCGATCTTCCATCCCAAGCATAATGCACACAAGATCGCTTCGTCCCGGTTTCATTCGGTGCGCAATGTGCCTTTCATATATCAATCTCGTCTCACTTTCAACACAGACCTCAACGTAGCGTCGAGTTTAAAGCCCATACCACAACGCCATATCCAAACAACCTATAATTTCTACACCTCATTATCAGGGGGAGGGCCCTGCTGGTACAATTCCCATTTCCCACCAGCCGTCACTTATCCAATTTCGAACGAAACTATTTGTTCTAGCATTGTCGTCCGTCTGTCACCGTCAGACAACGACAACTGATTAGTTATGAGCGCTTGATCGACACACTGACAGGGGGAGATACGACGTACGTAGGGAGAGTCCTTCGCGTTACCAATAGGCGCACGGGGGTAACTCCTTCCCTAGGAGGAGGAATGAATTAATGATAACAGCTCACCTCTTGACGTTGCACCTGAGCCGGGTCCGCCTACCGGGGCCGCTGGGTGTCTATCACGTCTCAGATGTGGCCCAACGGTGAGACATCTAACTTCAGTTTCATTAACAGTGCACGCGAAACCACCACGCCGCCATGGCATTCTCTCCGTCGAATCTTGCGCCACAGCAACACAATGGTTCGACAGGTGGGAGAGCGAGCGAGAGTCAGTGGGCAAATTTGCACAACACTGCTTGAGATGACAGAGAATTAATGCAGCTGGCTCCTCCTCTTACTGCCTACCTTTCTAGCGTTCCCCAACCACCAGGCAATTGACAATACCGGGGCAGCCTAGAATAGGAAACCCGAGGAGAAGGTAACGACTGTGGCGAAGATTTAGATAATGACTTACTCTCATGGCTCTGTGTAACCGACTGTAATTAGCATTTTGTACGATTGATACTTTATGACGACATGACGACATGATTATACACACTCTCCTCCCACCTCACCCCGGGGCGTGTCACAAACCGGACATTCGAACCGCCCGGGATGCCTGATTGAATGCACAATGGTGCGTGTTTTGGTGGGTCTTGCTCAGCAATGCTGGAACGCTTGAAGATGCAAGAAAGGGTATTAAATTTAATTTTCGGCACACCCAACGTCATAAACATCCCCATCGTCATCGGCTGTAATGGAACCTTAGCAGGAATTGGATATGCACAATTGTCTCCTGCCGGAGATATTAATTGTCAATTGCAAGCAAATGTTCCTGCACACTAGACTTTTATGTGTCTTCTGATGGACATCGCTTATGTCCGTCATTTAGATAGAGACTTTACGAGTGCACATCAATTACCTGCTGTGCCTATAAATCTATAATTGCTGCCATTTGCTTGCCAGCAGTGTGGAAACTGGACAAACCGATCCGATAAAGTGTTTGTTACCTATCGGCATAACTAGTTTTATAGCTTGTTTTATGATGAGTACAGTACAGAATGCAGCTTGCAAAACTTTCCATCATCTTACGTACGCACCAGCTCCATTGCGAATTGTGATTCGTTCCAACCTTATAGACCTGCTGTTTGTCCCCAACAAACGAACCTTCTCATCATCTGAAGCATCCTCCGTATCTTGTGCTAAATGTCATTAAATAATTAAAACCTCTTTACGATGCCATTTCCGAATACCCGGCCTGCACGAAAGACGCCAGCATCTTCGCAAAGCGCGAAGTACGTATTCAATTACGCAGTGCGCGCTATACTTCGGTTGCCAATTCGCTGGCGGAACGCAACCGTACACGACGATCGTTTTTGATGATCGTCTTGTGGGGATGCTGCTGCTGCCGCTGTTGATGATGAAATAAATGGCAGCAGTTTATCAAATTATAACCTTAATTGCTAGCGATCTGGCAACCCAGGCCGAGGGAGCTGCTGCTTCTGTGCTTTCTGGAAGAGACCGATCCGATCGGTCCGGACAAAAAAGGTACACCGAAGAAAGAAGCAAGAGGACATTCATTTCGGGTGTGAATGCGGAACGTTCTTTTTTATTGCATTTCCTTTCACAATCGCGAAACCGAGCGAATATGGTTGTAGCGATGGATCGGTATTAATTAAAATTGCTTTGTTGGTTTCGGTACGTTGAATGATGTTTACTGTTGTTTTGATCGTCATAGATATGCATCAGTGATGATAGTATTGATCATGTAATGGCTTGTAGTCTTACATTTTAGAGTTAGTGTAATCTTACTTCTTAAAATGTATCTCAATGTGTTTCGTAAGATAAACATTGGGGCCCTTTCCGTTTTAAGTTCGTAGGTTGAAATTTCAGTCTGTCAGCTGTTTGCATTGTATAGCAGTTTTGGAAAAGCTTTCTAAGTGGGTATAATATACAGGTGGGCTTATCCCAAGGTGTATGAATCTGGAAGGCTGATTTTTATCGCTTCTGTTTCTGAATAAAGATTTTAAGTTTTGTGTATTCGTCATGCCTCCAGAAAGCTTGTTTGAACAAAAGTTTACACCCATCTTGTCAAAAAGTGATATTCAAATTTGGTTATAAAAAAAACATGCTATGAGACCACCTGGACTACATACCCTTTGATTCTGGATTCCATCACCAGATCTCTTTAATGCACCTTGGGATAACTATAAACACCACCTTGTTTTGCCATTTTTTGAGCAGGTACTCGAATCTAATTCTAGCTTCGAGGCTAGAATAATCTAGACTGCAAATTTCAAGCTAGTTTTATGTGTGGTTTTGTATGGAGTATTTACATGATTTCAGCCTCCAACTGTCAAACTCCATACAAAAAACTGACTAGAATCGTGAAGGGCCCCATTGTTAGTTTTTAGGAACTCTAGATGTTATGTGAAATCTTAGTTTAAATAATTTACCAAAAACAGTACATCATGCATACTGGTAAAGATATTTTCATCAATGTTCACACTATTTCAATTCAGCTTTCTTACCTTTCAATCTTTCGAATATGTAAGCAATATAACGTTACGATTGTCAGACCGTCCCGTAGACACGTGCGTAAAACTCGATCTAGCGAACAAGAGAGCTAGAGATCGAACCTCTCAATTGAAGAAACTACTTGCCAAATTTCAAAACATTTGACGTATTGAAACATAAATTCTACTAAAGCAGAGAAAGTTGTACAAAACAAACAATAATCTTATCATATTGCAATATATAAATATCGCTCAAATGTGAAACAAGATAGCTAATGATAAGATAAGCTGTGACTATAGATCCAATTTGGTACTCCTTCTTGACACTTTTGTAGTTGTGGCAATCTTTGAAATACTACTTTACTACTACAAACACTTTCTAAACATTAACTTTAAAACTAAGTGACCTTATTTTTTTTCTTTAATATATTCACTTTTTACCTGTGACACTGCTCAATTAACCATAACGAACGTTGCAGCATCTTCTTCTTCTTCTTCTTTGGCTCAACAACCGATGTCGGTCAAGGCCTGCCTGTACCCACTTGTGGGCTTGGCTTTCAGTGACTAATTGATTCCCCCCCATAGCAGGATAGTCAGTCCTACGTATGGCGGCGCGGTCTATTTGGGGATTGAACCCTTGACGGGCATGTTGTTAAGTCGTACGAGTTGACGACTGTACTATGAGACCGGCTCAAATTACGTTGCAGCATCAAATCCCATTTAAATAAGTATTTGTAAATATAAGAAGCACTCAACTGTAAAATCTTAACTTCACTAGTACATAGTGTTGGCGCATCTCATCTGTTGAAAGTAAACAAATTACCAATCGGGTTGCAAATTTGCATACTGTTCAATTACAAACCAAACAATGCGCGTAAGCAACATTGAAAAATAATCCTAACCCTGTGGAGTGCCGACAAAACAGCATCCATCAAACATCTGACCCACTGATGAAAACAATAAATCGACTCCGATAGTGAGAGAGCGGGAGAGTGGGAATGAAAGAGTGAAGAGCTTTAGCTTGTTATGGAAAATCTAATTTCCTTCTCATTTTTTTTTCGCAACATTACTTTCAACCTTCTACATTGTTGCCATTCTCATTCCCATCGCTTCCGACGGGCGCGTTACAATGCAATTACCATGCTCGACCGCAAAACCAATAGTAGGAAGGAAGAATGTTGATTGCGTCGGCAAACCAACAATGCACTCATTTGATCGTACTTCGCAACCCGCGCGCGCGCGGCAGATGACGAAGGACGACGGCGCTCGACGATGTAATGATGTACGGTTTGTACTGTTTGTATTGTGACTTGGGCGACGTAAAGTAGGAAAGCGGAGATAAAACAAACCATTAGAGACGCACCTACTTTTTTTCTCACAGAGCCTGCACAGCTGCATCGATCATAACTGGGCATCACACGAAAGCGACTGTCCCGAAGAGAGGCGGAAACAGGCGAGGCCGCTCCGGTGCGGTGAATTATGATTTTCAACTAACCACATCAGTTCCTCCCATTCACGGGCGAAAGATGTCCATCGTTTTAAGATAATACACTACTGTCCCAGCCGTTTGAGGATTGTTGCCGGCAAACGTCATCGTCCGCCGCCCGGAGCACAGTTCCTCCGCTGTGCAGCAGTAGTGAATAGGAAATAGAAAGATCGCGTTAGGCAATGGCAGAAGTTTGTGCTTTGTGGAGTGAAGTGATGGCTCAAAACTGCCGACGGTACGCGTGCGTGCGTCCGTCGGCTGACTGCGTTTTGTGTGAAGTTGGTTTTATCATTAATCATCCATCATCATACGCCTCACAAAAGCGCAAGGAAAGGGGGCGAGGCCCCTTTGCGAGAAGGAGTCGTCCCCCGCAGGGTGAAGAGACACATTCTGCCTTTTCCTTCCCCTGCAATGTGTCAGTGCAGTCCTTCGCTCTGTGCAGTCTCCTCTGCTGCGATTCGAGGAAGAGTTACCCTCCCCGAGCGTGCGATCCTAGGCGCGCGTCTCTATAATCTCTATAATTTAATCAACCATCAAACGGGCAATATGACAGCGTGGATCGCCCGCGGATGGGTGCGCCCGTCGGCTTGTAGCAAGCCGCGCTAGGTTTGCTGTACACTCCGTCGAAAGACCGCAGAGCTCCGGCATGGACGTGCATTGTAGCATAAAATGTCAAAATCGATCGATGGCGGCGGGCGGTGGTGTATGTCTTCGCCCGGCGACGTTGTGAGCGACCTCGCAGGTGACTCGTTTGCATCATCATCATCATCGCCATGATGTACACCGTTCAAAGTGTGATTTTCCGCTGCTCACACTGAAATGGCCACATGTGAACATGAATGATTAATCAAAACATCAAATCACATCCATCCAAAACAGAAAAAAAACTAAATGTATGTTTGAATCGTCCGCTGTGTGTCATTGCGATCGTTGCAGTAGATTAGACATCAATGCGTCATACCAACCGTCAAGATCACAATCACTCTAAAACAGGACTTTCTCTCTGCCTTTTTTTCTCGCACAGTGCTTTTCATCAACAACAACAAAAGGCCGGAAGTGAACTGAAGGAAGTGACATCCAAGCAGGGGAAGACATCCGCCTTTGCTTACTGCAAATACAACAGATCATTCGAGCAACCGGACCTCAACTCACCATGGTGCTGGTGCTGAACGGTGTGATACAGGACGAACGTCCCATCAACACGCACGCACTGTTCCTGGAGCATCCGGTGTACCGGGAAACGGCCACACAGCTTCTCTCGATTCCAACGAAAACGGTATGTTTAGTTAAATGACTACAGTGTATTATGTATAATATCAGACAATTACCCACATATAGTACAATTTATTAACATTTATTCAAAATTTAAGAATGCTGGTTCTTAGACTTTTGGACCACGATGATGCCATCTTCTTAAGCATTTATCGGCTTAGTATCATGTTATGCAGTCATTTTACTTCCTTAAATTTTCTTCGATTTTTTAGCTGTTTGTTCCATTAAATGCATGTATGCAGTCATTAGTGATGGGCATAATGCCTCAATAGTGTGAGTTAACTCACGAAAGATTGAGGTCACTGTGAGTGATTTATCATTCGACGAAGATATTCTATCACTCAACGAAATGTAATTCTCGAAACAGTAATTCAACTCACGAATTGAAAGTAATTTCACGAAAGAGTTTTAACTCGTAAATAATTTGATTCAGTATGAATGAATTTCAAGTTTGTGTCAAGAGTTAAATCAATCATTCGAATTTAACTCTCTAAAGCAGATATGTCAAACATACGGCCCGCGAGCTACATGCGGCCCGCGAAGAACTTAGGCAGTTAATTGAATGAAACTAAAATAGATTAAAGATTATTACACAAGAAAAATTGGTGTGCTAATTTTGATCTGCTTAGGCAGAAGGTTTTAACATTCAGTCTTAGTTGTTCTATTAACGAAAAGCGCAGTAAATTAGAGGCTTCTATGGTTAGGCTATACGCAAAGATACCATGTAGCATGTGTTTCAGTATTCCTGAAGTAGTTGTTTTAGTAGCGGCGGCACCCTAATGTTGACGCCTCATGTTTTTTACCAATTTTTTGACATTGAGGCTTTCTGGACGGTTCGGAAACCACGTATCGTAATAACACGCTCTTCTCTTCATGGATGCAGGTACTCGTTAGTTATCCTGCTTCAAAAAAATAAGGCCCATGTCTATAAAAATCTCAGAAAACCATGAGAAAGTGTACAAAAATGGCGTGAGTTTTATGAGACCGGTTGAAAGTCGAATAGTCTCTTTTCGATGTTGTGCTAAAATTATGAATTATCGTTATTAGTCAGCAGTTGTCGGCACGCGGGAGTATTTTGTAAAGTGTAATATTCTCTAAGTATTCTCTAAAATGTTATCAATCTCAGAAATGACTTCATTAATAGTGAATAGTAACTCACATACTACTTTTGACTCAAAATGTACATCAGCAGCAGGTTATATCTTCTACAAAATTGGTTACTCTTGGAGGTACATATTCTACAGAGACTTGACAAAGGGACTTTCATTCAGATAGAAAGATACCACAGTATGTGAAAAATTACGCAATACGTTCAAAGAGGATCCATTTTCTGCATGATAATGTAATGTTATAAGTGTCTAAAAAAAGGTTAAAGAGAAAGTCATATCCTTAAGATTATAGGTAGACTGCGGAGACTTTTAAATTACTTAGTAATGTCCAGATATGAAAATAGGTCGTACAAACTACTAATCGTATCATCTTTAGATCTCTCTATTAGTCAGTTAATGTATCCTTGAATTTCCCAACCTTGTTTAATTCTTTCAAAAGCTTTACTTATTAACCATGAAACACAAACAAGGACTTTTCCCTAAATTAATCAAATACTTTTCACAGGTCGGTGCACCAGGCTTGCTGTATGTGTGCCAGCGAGAAATGGCCGCCGTCGCTCCACACGATAGAAACGTGAACATAATTGGATCGGACGATGCAACCACATGCATTATCGTCGTAGTGCGGCATTCCGGTAAGGCTTACTTTAATGCCCTTGTAGCAAATTAAAGTATTAATTACCTTTGTTTTCTCTCTTTAATCCACCAAAAGGTTCCGGTGCGATCGCACTGGCACACCTGGACGGCAACGGTACGGACGAGGCCGTGTCGGCGATGGTCGCCCGCGTCCAGGAGCTTGCGTTCGGCTACCCGGAAGGCCGCATAGAGCTACAGCTTATTGGAGGCTTCAGCGATCCGCAGGGCTATGCGGAAGATCTGTTCAGTAATATTATGCGTAAGTGTGACCGCCGTAACCGTGTGCTTTTACAGCTTTTACTACAGCCCGTCCAGAACCATTAACCTAGCAAAACACAGATCAAACCAAACGACGACGACGACGGCGGCTTGAATCATCCATATTCTGCTTATAAAAGTGCACAAACAGCGCACAAACAGCACCACCACCACAGTGGCGGCATTATAAAAAGGTGTGGAATTTGTGTCCAGAGATGCAATCTTTCACTCGGCAATGGCACGAAACAAAAAAAAAGCCCACCTTGCACACCTCCCTTGCAAATGCTGATGCTGCTGCGACCCACAGAGCCCACCGAGTCAGAGGTTGCGGCAAAAGGCTTTGCCAGTTTAGTGGTCATAAAAATCCTAAACGGCAAATGGATTTGCAAAAGGGACGCGCGAAGCACTTGCACACCCGGAATGATTCACTATTGATCGCACTCGCTTGGAGTGGTTCGGCTTGGGGTGGTATAATTATGGAATTGAAATCTATTTAAAAACCGCCCCGTTGCTTAAGCGGGGAGGGAGGGAGGGACTGGTGAAGTGATGAAGGGCGCTAGGAAACTTCGTCCACGTATCGATCTGTTGTCGAGTTGTGGTGAAATTTAGTACCATCCCAAAACGGCGCTCGTTCGTTTTCCCTTTTTTTTTGCACGCGAAGCACGATCAAACCAAACATAAAGCATGATAGTTTTCTGCAGGTGAAGGTGATGGCTGGCGGTTGGCACAAATGGGATGGGAATACATCTTCGCCAAACAGACCGCCGTGTTCACACGGATCGTTGTTGTGTGCGTCAATAAATCATCGGTACTATTGATTCCCATGCCACGTATTCGTTGCGGATCCACCGCTTTATCGACCGCCTTTTGCCTATATTTGCTTGTGTACGCCTCTTTTCTCTATTGCAATTATGGCAGTGCGAGTTCGGTACGAAACCTAGTTTCTCATGTTCTGTAGCAAATCACACGCAAACTGACGCTTCGATTAATAGTGTAATGCAACAAAGCCATTCGATCCTGCCGGTCCGTTGGGACACTGGTAAAAAAGGGGTTTTCGAATAATTAATAATCCACTCCCTCTCCTCTGGACATTGTTGACCAAACTCATCGGAAAAATAACAAGTCGAAGGGACGAAAAAATCAATCCCTTTCCAATAAAGCTTAGTCAAAATTTAATGACGATATAAGGATCCACACTGTCCGCACACTCTAGCAGCAGGATCGTATGCATCGTATGGATTTGTGAAGCTTAAATCATCCTTCTTTGTGTGTTTGTGTGTACCTTGGTACCACCATCGTACCGAAATCCCTGCGGCGGAGAGCAAGATACTTTCTCTAAATTGATGATAGAAAAAGATTAGGTAACGCCATTAGTATTTCTATCCTGCACTGCTACGCTTTTACTGCTCATGCTGCCGTCACATGTGCTATAATGGTAGATGGGGAGTCTACTGACCGTTTTCTCCCCTTCACGCCCAGGTGTTAGACAAATCGTCTAATGTCCGGCATCTCTTCCCTGCAGTGTTGATAAACAACCTTATCAAATTGCAGTGGGATATTGAATTTTTTTGCGAAAAGGTAAAATAATTGGACTATTTTGGAACGGAAATTTGGTACCTCGTCATGCATATGTACACAGAGGGAGCCAATTTTAATAATCGATATACCGAAAGAATATGTTCTTAGTGTTATGGAATTTATTTATACTAGTTCGTGATATTTATCATAGTCAAAATTGTTTAATAGAGGATATTTTAGATAAAATGGCCAAAAACAGGTTTAATAGCATTCTATATTATGGTTTATCATTCAAAAAATTGTATATTATACTTCCTATCTTATATTGGTCAGAGTACATCTTGATGGGGTCGGTTCGGTGGTACAGTTATCAACTCGTACGACCTAGCAACATTCCCGTCATGCGTTCAAGCCTCGAATGGACCGTGCCGTTATATGTAGGACTGACTATCCTGCTATGTGTAATCAGTAAGTCACTGAAATCCAAGCCCCACACTAGCTGGTACTACAGACAGGCCTTGACTGACAACGGTTATTGTGCCAAAGAAGAAGAAGAAGAGTACATCTTGATACTATTGAGATTAAGATGAGACAAGTTAAAAAGAACAGAATCCAGCTCCTACCATTACCTAGCAAAGGGATCCGATTTCAGTCTGCTAGTCCATTTCTAAATTATAGAAACTATCGTTACCATTCCAATTTAAAAGCGAGCTGTGAAACATTAAACTGAACCTTCTATCCAAGCAAATAACAAAAAAAAGAACGAATTACTTGAGCCCCCATTCTATTAACTGAGCTGTGCTCAGTACTTATCAATGCAACTTTTGGTTTAGAGTTTTAAATTCATTGAAACTACGGGCCTCTTTCCAACCCAACGAATTAGTAATGTGCTCTCTAGAGCGCTTACACGACTCCTATCCTACTCCGACTCTGGACGTTTCCGTCTCCAGATAGAACAAGTGGTTCTGATTTTGCCAGAGTCGCCCGAAGTCGCCTGGAGTCGTCCGGAGTCGGCTGGAGTTGTCCAGAAAGGCTCGGAGTCTTCCGGATTCGGCCGGAGTCTACAGGAGTTGGAGTCATTCGAAGTCGTGCTTGTGATCAGACAATTCATTTCGTTGTGTTTTTTTGTCTTACACCTTGCGTGAACAGGCTTTTGTTTCAAAGGCCGACTCCGGGCGACTCCAGCCGATTCCGGACGACTCAGAACGATACCGAACGACTCGGGGCATCTCCAGACGATTCCAAACGGCTCCAGACGATTCCGAACGACTCCAGATAATATTGAGCGGACCTACCTTCCTTAGTTGGGACGGAATCGACTCCGCATTTTTGCAAACTTTACCCATCACTAGTATGAAGTTCCAACGCTTTCAACGATTTTAATCACCATGATACTTTACTTCAAAAAGACAACACTTTCTCTTGAATAGTTGTGACATTAAGTGGTACTAGCAAGTATTATTTGTATGGGTAATTTAAAAAAAAGCATTCGAGTCTACATTTGCATAGTCAGGCAACCCGAAAAACCCACCTTTTGAAGCATGTAATAAGTGTCTAAAAATAGGAACCTGAATTGATTTACTACCGCTCAGTATACATTAACCCACAATAAGTTTATGAAATTGCTCTGTAATCGATTATACTGGTTTGTTGGAATGAAAACGGACCCAATCAATTTTAAACACCTATTTAATCTTCGCCGTGACGATGCCATTTAAACCAATATTTCGCAATTTCGCAATCAAATGCATAACATATAACGATAAAAGGTCAATTTATCACGAGGTGTTTGGTTATTTGGCAGTTTCGCACTAAGCGACACGCTAATCACAAGACTTACATGGCCGGTAATAGGCTATTAATGTCCGCAGGCGGTACATAATTTATTGCATCGAATCGAATGCCCTAAAGGGAATGAATTGCTGCAGTGTGTACGCATGTGTATCTGTACGACTCTTATTTCTCATTCATCTTTCTCGAAGGACTTTGCCCACGATCCGGCGCTGGTGTTGGTGATTGTAATGTGGTACTGCTTTCCGCGGTGTAAGAAATTTAATTATAGTGATTGTAACATCGTCGTCTCGTAAATTATAATTGACCACCGGAACGGACATCAAACACCCACCCATCGGGAGTGGAGATATGATGCCCACAAGGCTCCTCCTTTTTGTCTCTGCGCATGCATGCGTTTGTTGTTTTATGCTGGTAATGGTGGCCGTGTTGGTTTTTTTGTATCGTACAGGACAGAACCGGTTGGCAGGCTAATTTGTGACACCCATCCTATATGGGTAGGGCAGACACGGTGGTGTATGCTGTTGTTTAACCTTCTCCTAAGAAGTGTTAATCACCCTCTCTCGTGGTGGCCCTGCAGTTGCACTTGGTTTGCTTCCTTCAATTTTAATTGAATGAAGAGTAATGCATTTAATTGAATCCTCGCGGCGAGGAATGGGAGCAACCGGACCGTGAAGGAATGGAAGAATGGATTCCAGCGTACTTTTAGATTCGTTCAAGTACATTAAGACCAAGCGTCGTCTCTGATGGGAGAGCAGAAAAGCAAAAAAGTAATGGATAGTACGTGTTCTTACACCCGACCGGCAAAGTATCCCTCTTTATTCACGATCAAATATGAATGAACCGCATACTCTCTTCATCTCTTTCTCCCTGCGCGCTGGTCACGCCGGTCCTCATTCTAATGGCCACTTAATTCAATCAAGTGCAAACGACCATCAAACACGGTGGCAGATCGAGAGACCGGAGAGGGACAATTTAGTTCCCGGTCGGTCCCGGTCGGTCCGTCGGTCGTCGACGAAAGGTCAATTAGAAAATAATTAAATCAAAAAATTGACACCAATCAACCAGACGGAGTAGTGTTGTATACGAGAGTGTGTGATGTTGTTTGTTCTGATGTAAGAGACAACGTAGTAGTAGGACATCTTGTGTTTTGTGAGATAAATGTGTGCCATCCCGTGCAATACGAAGAATTCAATGATCTTCAATGACTTCAAAAGGAAATCAGTCAAGAAAAGGGTGATAGCTATTTTGTAAATAATGCTCATTTAACTAACGGTCAAATTATAATAAGTTTGAATTCACAACTTTCAAATCATAGGTCATTTAACATACAAATATTGATAGGTGTGTTTCGGGGCTATCAACAAATTATCTTATTATCTATCCTTGGGAATTCCGAATGCCATTCCTTATGCTATATCATTGAAAATTTCCTGGTAGTTGTGATTTTGTTTTGCGCTATTGAATTGTTAGAGTAGTATCCGAGATGCAACAAGCACGATCCATTACCAGTCGATTGATAGCCCAGGTGTCTTTTTGGCTTTTTAACACGGTGACCCCCCCCCCCCCCCTTGCCGAAAAACGTTTTTCTGGGTGATCTTAGGCGCTCAGACACAACAAATCCCTTTGAATAACGACGCCAATAGTTTTCAAGCACCTGATCGTACTGTTCTGATTGACCCGTGGTAACAACCTCCAATTTCACGGATATTCCATGAGCACTGCCAACTACTGATGGACATGCTCCCTATCTTCAAGAAGACCTCTTTCCTGGTCAGTACAGGGTAGTTCTCTCCAATCGGGTCATTTTTTTTAAGTTGGAAAAAGATTTCATAAGCACAGCGGTCTTCAGCACGTTTGAGCGAACGACGAAAATTCGTTCCTCGGGACACTCATTCCCGCTTAAGAGACGAAAGAACTCCGCAGGAGCCAAAGCCTCTAAAAACTGTACAAACAACAACAACTCATTCCCGCTTATTATGTTCATTTTTCATTTTACAAACAACAACAACTCATTCTCGCTTATTATGTTCATTATAGGTGAGATATTCATTTTACTTGATTTTTGAGAAGATTTTTTTATAACAGGGAGCCCACGGGGAAAATGAACTGTGCTACACGATAACGTTCGTTCCCATTTCTATGGTAGAAAATCCGTAAGTTTTAGAGCTGCGGATTTCTTGTGGTTTTTTAACTGGAGTGCTTTTTAACTGGAGGTTCGCTAACTGGAGTGATACTCAGTTAAAAAAAAACACTTAAACGTCAAAACATCCGGAATTTCATGAAGAGAAATTTATCGCAAATGTCCATTTTTCATACGAATTTAGGGTCTTTGCCTACGTTTGCTATTAATGTATGCCATCACACGAATTACTATACTTTTATATCAACATAAATTAAAAAAAAAAGTTTGGTACGGATTTTCGTCGATTGTCCAAACATGCTGATACCCAGCATCTCACCGCGTTCCTACCATGATGCAGATGACATTCTGAACACGCTCTAACAGGTCATTTTACCGGACACTTTTTGTGTACTGGGCATCATATATTACCCAAAAATGTTATTAAATTCGGTCAGTGTATAGCAGCATTGATACAGTTGATAACTGTCGAAGTATTAAAAAAAAAATTAGCATGTTGCTTGCATTTTTTATGGATACGGTACATCAAGTTCCATCTAATCTACGAACAAACATGACCATACCCAATATTGCTTGCAAAAAAATCCTAATAATTTCCTCCGTATTAGTCTTTCCCCATTCCGGAGCATTGCGCTCGTCAGCGATAAGGAGTTTATTTTTTTGCTATGAATTGTAGCTCTAGTTGATTCTACAATATGACGCGAAGGTTCTAGCACCAATTTGCTACCGCAAATCTACAGCGTGTAATATTTTCTTAGTTTGTTTTTATCTAGAATAATGCAATGTCTTTATCACGGATCCTTGTGAAAAATATGAACTTTTGGATGATATTCTAGGGTTGTTTTTAAAAGAAATTACATAAACCAAAACAGCTTAAATGGACCTAGTAATGACAATGGATATTAGGTTGAAAGTATCTACTGAAGACTGGACAAGATTTGACCAATTTTTAACACATGTTCCTTCATTTCTTTTTCTCCACCACCATCAGAATCATTCCACAAACATCCGCTGGAGATCGATCTGACCCAGTCGTGCGTCGGCGAGCTCAACACGATGGTGCGCGATGACATCAACTGGCCGATCATCTACGGCGTCGGCGTAAACATCAAGACGGGTGAAATCTTTCCCGCCAACTTCCCGGACAAGGGACCGGATCTGCCACTGCGCATGGCGCGACACTTTACTGGAAGCCATCAGGTAGGTGCATTATGAGAAAACGAATCAACTCTAAGACCATACAATTCTAACAATGATCCTTTCCCCTTTCGCAGGTGCTAGATATATATGATGCCGCTGTTGGTATGCTGCGCATCGGTCCATTCAATTACGATCCACTGCGCGGCGTTGATCTTTGGTTGGCGCAGAGCGATGAGTTTATACTGAAGCATCTTTCCACCAGTCCGGAGGTGGAACCGCCACACTTTGCCATGCAGGTGAGTAAAGCGGGATGCATGAATGGGAAAAGGAGGACTACAAAACTACAATATACTACAACTGTGTTGTCTCCATACTCCCAAAAAGGTCCGTGCCACACTTAGATACATTCAGGACAATCAGTTCCCGGCCGTTACCGTCTTCCGCAACAACAATCCGCACTACTTCCGGCGGGACGAGACGACCGGCTGCTGGACACCGGTTCGATACTGAGCCAGACGGTTGGCGGGCCGATTTCTTCGCTCACGACAGAGGACACAAATACAACCGCTTCCGTAGATTGATTTCCTCCCAGAGCCCGTCGTAGTAGTGTTATATTGTACTGCTTTCCCTTGTTTTCTTCCAATCCAAACATATTTATCAAAAACAAAACCTGTCGTGCCAATATATGAATGCGAAAAGGCGAAATGTTATAATATTATGATTCCCGCGCAGCTTGTTACATTTACATTACATTAGTTTTCCTATCAGAAGTTTCTAAGAACGTTTAATTTTTAGTGCCTTTGTCTGTGTGTCTGTGTAGCTGGAAATATGCTCCTGTTTTTGTACCTCTTCTGAACTAAAACGACGTGCAAGCGTTAAAAGCAAAGAATGTAAACGATCTGAATACGCTCTCAATCGCTCAGTTTTCTTTCTTTCTTTAAATCAATATCTATGCTAAAAGTCGAAGGGCATACGTACAGTGAGCAAAGGGAGCTAAAAGACTCCACTTGCTATAAAACAAATGAAAAACATTTCCCCGTTGCAAACCCTTTTCGGTATTGAACAGTTTCTATTGGCAGTTTATTGTGATTGCTGAGCTCTGCTATTTAACGAATAATAAATCAATTTAAATATGTTTAATTGAGATAGTGCTTTTTATGCAAGAATAGTTTTTTTTCCTTCAATTTATTTTAGCATTTTATTGGTTTTGTAAGCAAGTTACAGTATCCGAAATCATTCACAATCAATCAAGAAGAAAAACGAGCTCATGTAGATGGTTATCCGGTGTCATAATACAGAAATGACTGTAGCCTAAATATTTACTGGAGCAGATAGATCTGA
This sequence comes from Anopheles coluzzii, assembly GCF_943734685.1. Lineage (NCBI taxonomy): Eukaryota > Metazoa > Arthropoda > Insecta > Diptera > Culicidae > Anopheles > Anopheles coluzzii. Next base: position 67,988,150 of record NC_064671.1, on the reverse strand, counting down.
TGAATAGTTGTAACGCATAATAAAAAAAAAGCGGGACATCGAATTTTCTAAGAAAACAAGAATTTAGCTAACTTTTTTTTCTTTACTTTTAAAACTCTTCAATTTTACTTCGACGTTTAACGCTGATTTTATACACTCAGCACGTATTTAGCTGAACTTCACACAATAAAGAGTGATTGTTTGGATTTTTTTTTTCTAGAACTTTTTGTTACGTTGAAATTTTAGTTTTGCGACAAAATAATTTGCCTAGATTTTGCGATTTAATATCGCGACTAGATTTTTCGTCGAGATTTTATGACAGGATTTTGCAAAGAAATATCGTGACCTGATTTGGCGACATTATTTTGCAGTAAAAAAATTGCGACAACATTTTCAATTTTATATTTTAATTAGGTTTGTGGTACAGTTTGCAAAACTTTGTCGCAAAAACTGCGTAATGTCTGCCACTGTCACAACATCCAAATTGTGTGATAGTAGCAAAATCCCCAATCTGCAACTGTCGAAAAATCTTGAAATCAGCGATTGTCGCAAAAAAGTGTGATTACAAAACGGGACAATATTGATTTGATTTGATTGACCAATACAAAGATGGTATTGCGTGCAGAGGAGAATATAAATTAAACGAATATCAGAGCACATTGTCATAACAAAAAAAAACGCTATAATTCATGGCGCATTCCAAAAATATTCCCATTGGATTCCAAAAATATTCCCAAACATCAGATAAATTTCAGCAAAAAAATCAGGGTGGCCACTCAACCGGGAAAACCGGGAATTGGCCGGGAATTTTATTTTTTCGGAAAAAAAACCGGGAAAACCGGGAAGTTATCACAAACTTTCTGTAGTCCGATCGTTGCTCCTTTCTTTTTACGAGCTTTGCATTAATCCATCCATTATTCACTAGTGCTATGGATGAGCATTGCTGACTTCCTCACCTTTTCCGAGAATCGAAGAACATCCGTTCCGATAACCCAGCTATCGATTATCGTAGATTTTTTTTAAATGAAATGGGTGAAAAATTAAACCAAAAGCGTGTGTTTCTACGCAGGTGTAAATAGATAAAAGCCTGTTAAAAAAGGGTGCTGTAGAACGCACTTGTTATCACATAACGTACACTTCCCGTAAAACACAGTCAAGAAAATGTCCTAAAATTAAAAAAAAACCCTGAAATCTCCTGTATCTATTCGTGAGGTGCAATATCAGCGTCGTGCGAGTAACAGCATAATGCATGGCTGCTGTTTTACAGGAAATCCGTTCCTCGCAGATTTTTATGTTTTCTCCAGTGGCTGGTTGGTCCATGACTTCCGGTTCCGGTACCCTTCTTTAAAGGTGTTTGATGGCATATGTTAATAAACAATTGATAGCAGATGCAAAATATCTTTGTCACGGGGTAAAGTCTTTACACGTTAGTGTCATGATGCAAAAAAATGGTTCTCAAATGTGTTGTCACACCTCTAGATTGGATACTATATTGTTGAATAATTCACTAATAACTTTTATCCAGTGTTTATGACAAGTGACCATCTTTACCGTAAATCCCGTCTTTACTCGCCATCAGCTAGATAACGATTTTTGAAAACGCTTTATGGTATAATAATTTATAATTGAAGTATCGATAACCGGCACACGATGTATAGTGAACCGGGAAAACCCCAAAAAAATCCGAGAAAAACCGGGAAAACTCTGGAAATTAAAATACTGACTCATAATCGATACGAGTATCCGGGCTAGGTCGAGTCCCGATGAGCCCAGATAAATGGCACTCCACTGTTTTTTTTTTTTTTTTTTTTTTTTTTTGTTATACATATACACAACGTCTGGTGTAGTCTTCGTAAATAGTTATCATTCGTAGAAGCAATTAAAGTACTCAATTTGCTTTTTTCAATATTATCATTCTTTATTTCGGCAACACGCGTGTGTTATACAACATAAAGTTATCCTTGCGATCATCCGCTTCACGTACAGACTCTCTTTGACTACGGGGAAACACATTTAAATTAATCACTGACACGAACGAGAGTGCACACACACACGCACACGCACACCAACAAGGGTGATGATAACCTCCTCATCACACGAAGCGTAAATTGTTTCTGTATTATTAAACATATTAAATCCTCCTCGGGAAGATGGTAAGGCGGGGGGGGGGGGGGGGGGGGAGGAGCGAGGATGAGGCACAGGGTGTTAATAATTTAAACATTTAAAAATATATTTTCAATTTATTTCCTATATCGCCTGTTCGAGGGAGGTTGTTTTGCGGCTTTCCAAGGCACAACGTGTTTCGTTTGACGAAACTCAAACCGCTTGCTTTTAAGAGGCTCTCTATCGGTGGTGTACACAAGAAAACAGCGATCACAACAACAAAAAGCAGCAGAAAACAAACAATTATTTACAACAGGTCCCTCTCCACATCCCTCTCGGCGCGGGGGCGCTTTGGAGTCGGGGAATAGATGGGGAAGCGTAATGAACAAACAATTAATTGCACTTTGAATCCTGTGTGACACAGGGGGCGAGGAGGAGCTGGGGAAGACTGTAGGGCAGAGGGAAGTCGAGAATGGGGAAGAAGACTTTATGCGCGCCGACCGGGCGCTAACGACCGACAACCACCTGCGATCGCTGCGAAAAGGCATTTTCTGTGGAGCAGCTTCAGTCTCGAAGCGACTTATGTAAACGCGGTCCCTAGAACAGGGTCAGCATGCGGGCCAGTGTGACTGTCAGGAAGGTACAGAGGAAGACCTGCAACGTGGCAGCATTCGCCCGGAAGGCGGCACCTGGAAAAGGGCAAAGGAAAGGATTGAATTTCAATCATTTGGAAACGGTCATCGAGTAAACGATCGAGAGGGAGCACTTACCCAGATAGGGCATGCTGGTGCGCAGCTTGTAGTCGGTCCCCGGTATCGTCACCTCACACTCCAGCTCCATGTCCTTGTTCTGGTCGGGCAGGATGTACTGTACCGTCATGTTGTAGTAGTTGGTGTACTCCTGCACCTGTTCCGTTTCCACCGCGTCGGGCACCTTCTCGTTATCGATGCTATAGAAAAAATAGGGCAATATATTGTGAAAATGAGAAGGAAAGATTCAAATAACGATAGAATGTGATTTAAATATGGTTAGAATTGAAAAATGAATTTGAACTATTTCTCTTTTGTTGCACATAGCGCCATCTATGGTCGACTAGCCGCACTACAACGCGTACAGGGTTTAGGTTTTCAATGCTTTAACTTAAATAATCGTCAAACCGAATGTCAAATTAAAACATTTTAGTTTTTAGTCGTAACTTTTCTTGGTGTGCTGTGCTTTAATGCGGTTAAATTAACATGCAAAGTAAAAATCGTAACAGTGCTAGTATCGCTACTCTCCGATAGATGGCGCCACGCCAATCATTACCATCATCCCGATAAAGGATGAGTTTTCTGTTCTTTCTCGCCTTTTTTGTGCGTCCTAATCTAATCCAACTAAAACCACGATCAACCCAGATTGCATACTTACAGCAGCGAAACTTCCGGTCGGGGGAAAATTTCACCCACATTGCAGAACACCACCGTGCTGCCGTTCGTTTCCCGCTGGAAGCCGAGCGAGAAGTCCGTCTCGGGCACGATAATCTGCAGGTGGGCCGTCCGCGACTGCACGCTCTGGTACGTCTGCACCTGGCACGTGTAGTTGCCGGTGTAGTTGGCTATCGGGTTGATAAACTTTAAGGCACTGTGCTTGTGGAGCCGATCGTCCGACTCGGAGTAGCCGAGATCGATGTGTCCCTTGAAGGCGCTCTGGAAATTGATAACGGATGAGTGTGTTTATTGAGCTTGTTGCTCGATTTCCGGTGGTCAGATTGGTTTCACTTACAAACACGACCGGATTCCGCGACGGTATCCACTGGTAGATCTGCAGCTCGTTGTGCTTCCATTTCAGCACGAACCCCTTCGACTCGCTCTCGTCGATGTCGTAGTCGCAGCCGAGGATCAGCGGTTTGTGGTCGCCCTCATCGCGCGATATGCTGTACGAGGACGGTACTCGCAGGTTGGTGATCTCAAGGCAGGTGACAGCTGGAGGAAGAAAATAAAGTAAATAAAGAAAATGAATAAATTTTAACTACAAATTACTTCTGTTACAATTTCTTCTGTGTGTACTTTGGCTCGTTAATATTTATTATATCACAGCGATCATTTAATCAATTGTTCTTTAAATAATAAAATGTCAATAAACGCCAACACACTTCTTCTTAATTGAACAATATAAATAAAGAAATGAATTTCAAAAATAAAACAGTTTTCTTTGCATTTTTTATCCCATACGAACACGTTCTTGATCGACCGAAAATTTCCAATTGGAATTTGAATTCAGTACTCCTATCTCGCTCTCTCACACATTGAATTGTCTCGAAGATACCACAGTATAGTTTTATCCATTTTTCAAATCATCGATACCAGGGAAGCACGTAAGTAAGAAGGCTACATTTATCTAATTACGTGACATTACATGGCATGGAGTAGATGCTTATGCCACGCCCCCTGAATTAGATCTGTACTGGAATTTGATCGTCCAGTGTGTTATCACACTCTGCTCACGAAGCGAACGGTGGTTGATGGTATGTGTTCGCTGACACTAATAAAGCCGCAAAGGATTGTGTGTTTGAGAAGGTTAGTGTGTGTACTAGTATTTGACACCCTGTTTTTATCATGGAGGGGAAGTCTAATCCGCCTCTCTCTGTGCCATACCAGGAGCCTAGGAAATTGGCATTTTGTAACAGGAGACCATGTTTTCAAGGAGGATGCTACAACTAATTTCGTTGCGTATGTGTATCGTATGGAGAAGATGATCGTTAGTGTAAGTGTCCTAGATCGCAATGTGATCGGTTTTCTCTGTCACTCTCGCGGGAATTAATGATGCTGTGCCATACCAGGAGCTTAGAAAATTGACATTTTGTAACAGGAGACCATGCCATTCAGGAGGATGCTACAACCGATTGAGTTGCGTATGTGTATCGTATGGAGAAGATGATCGTTAGTATCAGTGTTCTAGATCGCAGCTTTCTCTGTCACTCTCGCAGGAATTGATGATGCTGTGCCAAATTAAATCGTTAGAAAACCGGATTTGGTAACAGGAGAGCATTTTATTTAGGAGGTTGCCTACAACAAATTGTGTTGCATTAGTGTGCTGTATTAGTGTTGCGTTAGTATTACATGTGGGAAAGATGGTCATTAGTAAGGGAGCGTGGGGCAAAATGGTTACGTGAGGCAAAATATTTACCTGCATTATTTGTATATTAACACATTGATAATGACTTTTAATGATTGAAAAAAATCAAATACAATGTTTAAAGCCCACTATGAACGTTTGAATACCTAAAATTTCAAAATAAGCGAATAAATTACCAAATAAAATGTTTCCTCAAAACGATGTAATTTTCATCGTCTCGAAAATAAACTTTCATAAAATCTATTATTTACGTAAAAAAGTAACAATTTTAATTTAATCAAAAGTATTAAAAATGAAGTTTGTAAATGTATCACTTGGGGCAAAATGGTTGGTATGTTTTGATAGGAGCAACATTTTGAAGCTGTGGTGAAAGCTAAGGTCGCTACAATTTATAAGCTTTACATAAATAAAACTGTGCTGTATGTATACTCTATCAACAAGCAAAATTATTGACATTACGTGAATTATATAAATATTCCAGCATTATACTAAATTATTTGACAAAAACCTTTAATACTAAACTTAAAACTTTTTTCTAACACTTCTACCAAGATGCAAGAGTTTAAACCAAAGCCTAAGTCCAATGTTGTGGTCAACTCTGCCCCTTTGTTTTGATGTGTTTTGACATATGTATGACCATTTTTCCCCTTTGCGCAACCATACATTTTCACTACTTCTAATGAGTGAATTGATATTGAAATTTCATTTATTTTTTTTATTTTTGTTGATAATGCGTCAACTTCTGATTATTTTCCAAGAAGTTGAACCATCGATTGTCGTGAAAATATCAGAAGTGTAAAGTGGTTTACCCGATGAGATATAGAGCAAAATCCTTTAAAGTACCATTTTGCCCAGCTTTCCCCTAAAAGTGTATCCTAGATAGCTTTGATATCTCGTTTTCTCTGTCACTCTCACTGGATTTGAAGATGCTGTGCCATACCAGGACCCTAAGCATTATGTAACAGGAGACCATGCCATTCAGGAGGATGCTACAAAATCTGCGGTCTGATCGTTAGTGTAAGTATCCGTACATCGCGAAAGATCCCTTTTCTCTTTCACTCTCACTGGATATCATGGAGCTGGATGTTGCATTGCGCCTCATCAAAATGCTTCAAAAATCGGCATTTGGTAACAGGAGAGCATTTTATTAAGGAGGTTACCTACAACCAAATTGCACTGCGTTAGTGTATCATATCACGAACGAAGGGGTTGATCGTTAGTGTGAGTGTGTCCTAGATTGTTAGTATCTCCTCCTATTTTCTCTGTCACTCTCGCCAGCCCAATCAAAAAGCTTCAAAAATGGGCATTTGGTAACAGGAGATCATCCAAGTATGGAGGTACCACAATCATCGTGTGCTTGTGTGAGTGTGCGATATCACATTCTTATCACGCGAAGGGGAAATTCGATCGTTGATAGATGTGGGTGAGATCAATATTTGAGTTCACTCATTTTGATTTAGTAACAGGAGAGCATCCATTGAAGGCGGTGACATCTAATGACTCAGCTGTGTTAGTGCTTGTTATCATTATCGTAGAAGCGTAATCGGTAGTGTGTAGATCTATTCCCAAAATGAGTGTTAATGATCATCATTACAGCGACTATCTTCGCCCGCTTATCTGTGTTGAGCCTTTCTGGATGTGCATGGATTTTAGGGACTATGGTGCAGGGGTTTTAGGATAGAAAATTTGGATATTTTAATATTATGAAAAGTAAAAAGGCCCAGCCTTTTTTGAATGAAACGCCACATTAAAATTCAAATATTCAAGGTCTCGCTTTAAAATAGATGAAAAGGAAAGTCGCCGTTTACCGTGTTTTCACCTCTCAGCTGCAAAAGGTGTTCAAAGTTGGAAGGAAAAACAACCCCACAAAACGTTGACGCCTTGCCAACACACACACACACGTTTTCAAAGCAAAAAGCATTACAAATAATAAATACAGCAAAAAAAACCCATTGACATTCGCTGAAGCGTTTTACAGAGCTGCACACACCAGCAGCTCACTACTAAACACAACCGTCTGTGACCGAAACCGTCTTCATTGCCCAACCGTTGGAGGAATTGCATTACTCGATTGCAAGTATATGATGTGTAGGTGTGTCAGTCGGTTTAAAAACATTTGCAGAACGTTTGAAATCTGTGCCAACAATCTGAAGCTAAACTACAGAGGAGATTTTGCTGCTGCTGCTACTGCCGTACGCAACAAAGCGGTACAAACAGCAACACTTTCCTAACCTCCCTTTGCTGTTATGCTTATTTTTTATTAAATATTTCATACTGTTCTATTTTCATGAAGCCGACCGTACCCACTTGACCGTCCGCATGGGCAGGGCAGTAAAACACATGGCTACACGGTGTACACTTCAGCCACGACGACTGCTTTTGGAAAATAAACTGTCCATACCTCCACGCGTCACTCGGTATTTTGATAATATTCTAACCACCAAACGAACGTGCTAAACGTACGCGCGCACGCGGCAGTAAAAGCAAGCTAAAGTTTGCAAAAACAACGCCACTCCTTCTCGCGGGTTCCCGGAACTTCCTGGGTAGTCGATGGTTGGGCACAAGCAAACCCAAACAGTAAGTTGAAAGTAGTAGTAGTAGTAGTAGTAGCAGTAGTAGTAAAAGTTATCCTCCGCGGGGGGTGGGGAGTGTGGACGGTTTGCTAATGGATGGACAAATAACTTTTCATTCTTGGGGTTGGAGTGAGCACGTTACGAGCAAGACATAAATCAAACGTCATAAAGCGTCAACAAGCGTCGCTAGTGCGGGAGTTGTTACTATATCGAAGGGGCGATGGTAAACCAACGCAAGACGTTAATGTGGTACAATCTATCGCTTGTCTTTAGGTTAACCAGTTGAGGGAGTAAGTGAAATGATACAAAAAATAACAAGACAAACAGGCTTGGTGAAATAACAAGCGAATCAGTTATCGTACAACAAAACAACATGATTTAACACTTTTTACCCTTCCTTGTTTGTTTGGTTTGTTTTTCTTTTTGTACCTTTTGCTGTTTTTGCTGTTTGTATACTCCCTTGTTACCTCTTTCATATGTTTAATTTTCATTTCTATGAAACCATATTATTATCATGTTTAACTTTAATTTCTTTTTGTACGTTTGCACTCCATATTTAACTCTTCCTTGTTATTTATAATTAATTTAAATAGTGCCTATTTTTGTTTACAGTCTGTTTTTTTCATCGTACCATATTCCTTAACCTTATTTGGTTTTATTTTATACTTTCCACTGTTTTTGATAATATATTTACTTGTTAGTTTTAATATTTGTTTCGTTGATTTTTTTTAAATATTACATTTTTTCTTCATCTCTTGTTATTTTTACACATCTATTTCATCTATTTATAGATTTTTTTATCTTTCTTCAATAATTTTGATAATTTATTTGTAATATTATTATTGTTAAGTTTTTATATATTTATACATTAATTTATTTATTAATGTTTTTATACAATCATTTATTTATTTACTTTTTCATACAATCATTTATTTATTTATTCATTTATTTTTTATTTATTTCTTTATTTGTTTATTTGTTTATTTATTTTTAATTTACTTGTTTTACTCATTTATTTACTTACTTATTTATTTATTTATTTATTTATGTTCATATTTATTTAATCATTTATGTATTCATATAAAAATTTATTAGTAACTCGATTTATCCGCTATTGAATGTTTTTAGTTGTTCGTTTTATAATTTTTGACTAACATTCTAGTTTGCATATCAACCTGCCCTTTAAACCCCCGATAGAACGAGCCGCTGTGGACAAGATTGAAACAAATAGCCTATTATTGACTAAAACGGGTCAAATAACCAAATGAGAAGGGGAATATGCTTTAATAAATCAAAGATTTTCTTTCCAATGAAACTTAAGCTACAGTTATTGTAATGCAAAAGTAAATAATACGTCAATTATATTCATCAAATGTACTGTTCTACAATACAGAATAATGCAGCAGTTTCCGTTTGAGTGCATCCAATGCAACTTTAACTTGATTGGAAAATCCCTATACTAGAATTTCGGCCAGGCAACGCTCACAATCCAAAACCACAATTGTTATTGTATTGAAAATATCAAATATTCATCTGCATACGACGCAACAATCCATCTACTGCTGATAATCAATTTTGGTAGTATCGTAGTCACCTTTTTATAAATACTGCATGTGCCAGGTACGAACAGCTTTAAAACAAGCTTTCATATACTGACTAGTTGTACTAAAATATATCAATTTTGCTCTTAGATTCATTTCGAAAGACGTTTTTTAAATATATCACTATCCAAAGATACTATCCAAGACCACACACACGTTCCTATCAACAGCAGTCTTCATGAGATGCCAGGCTGCTCCATCGAAGACGGTTTCAAGGCGTTTAACCCTTTTTTCCTATTTTCATACTTGTACTAGCAAAAAATGCCCATGAAATTTGCTTTAAATTTATATACAACGCTTCTTTCCGCATGATAAACGTTTAAAATGTTACAAGTGAAAACCCCATATCTCCTCACAATCACCAATACGTCAAACACACCCCACTAGCACACCGGTCAGAATTTAAAGACCATTCAAACCCCTTTCAGGAGGAAATTCCTCCAACCATCGCTCCTTCCTTCCTGCCTTCGCTTTATACATATACATATATACCGGAAGCACACTTTTCCTCCTTAACGATAGAAACGCCGGCAGAGAAACGCGCGCAAACGATAAATTAAGGTCACGCAAAGGAACGCGGGTGTGCGTTCGCTTTTTAGTCGCTCTTTAATTCCACTACCTCCCGAAAACTCTTCTTCCCTCCACACTAGTTACCATATTTTACACCCCACACAACACAGGCAAGAAAACAGCTGGCCGTACGATGCCTTCGAGGCGTCATAAATCTAATTTCAAACATGATTGACGCGCGCTGCGCATAGGATAAAGATAGCGCGCGCGAGCGCGGTTTTTGATAGGCACGGCATGGCTGGGGGAAAATTGCACCCGGCGCATTGACCGGGGAGGAAAACTGTTGCTTCTGAGGGGAATTCCGATGCTTTTGGCGCTATTTTGCACTATAATTTTCAAACACCAGCCTTCAAACGGAGAAAAACGAGGGATTGGCCACCGCAATTAGATCACCCATGGAACCACACACAACCTTGCATACTCGACCGTGCATAACGAAATGATACCAATCCCATACCGGCATGGCCATTCATCATAAATGCGCACCTACTTTTCGCCAAGGTGCAATTCCGTTGCACATCGTTGCATCGCACGTGCGCCACGCTCTATCGTACTATCGACGATCTTTTCGATCGGATCTGAAGCGCATTTGCATGCGAACGGCTTCCTTCCTTCCAGTCTTTTTTCATTTTTGCAATATGCTTTTCAAAAATTCAACACACACTCAGACACAGAAGAGAAAATAAACTCGCAATTCAAGCGAGTTTCTAAAAATATTCCACCACAAGTGTGACAACGCAGTGGAAGCCCGTTCGCTCCAAACGATCTTCCGGTCAAAGACACTCGAGTTTGGTGCCGGCTCGATCTCATCCCATCGAACAACTCTGCCCTGGGGAGAAGAAAATGTGTGCCAAAATTTCTGTGAGTGTGTCCTCCCTCTCTCTCTCTCTCTCTCTCTCTCTCTCTCTCTCTCTCTCTCCCTTCTCCTTTCCACCACACACACTTTCCAGGGCGCACCAACACCAAAACGTGGATTTGCGCACTCGGGATCCACACACTTTGGGGAGGGCACGCTTATTTTACTTGCGATTTGAGTTGGTTTTTCCGTGTGTTTTTGCCAATACATTGGAGTTTTGCAAGGATAGAGCTTCCTTTCTGTAAAAATAGTTGCATTCGGGGTGGAGTAGATCTGCTCTATTATATACGCCAGAAGAATTTCGGTATTGTGTGAGGTAATATTGTTCGATGTAGCAACAACAGTGATCTCATCGGGCGCAATTTCGCAAGCAAGCGTTACGCGACACTGTAGCCGCACACCACATGGAAATTTGTTTTGTCAGACTGATGCTTGATAATTGCTGATTGTTTACCAGGTTGTTGCTGCTTGGTTGGTAGTGCGAGTGGCAATTTCCACCGTGTTAATTTGTAGTGCACAGTCGTTAGCAGCTAGATACGAATATTGATTCTGGCACCTCTACACAAAGGTGAAATCGCAGCTTTAAAGCAATGTTTTATTTTCGATGCGATCGATGAAAATTAATTCTGCAAATAAGGTCTTAACTCGTGATCGAGAAATAACAATGAGGTTAACATCAAGGGCGGTTCAATGTTATCTTATAATCAATTTACATCTACAAGGACGATTAATTGGTCCTTCAAATGCTGTTGCATGGATCTAATTATGAAGAAATGATAGAACAATAAAGACTTGGGAAGTAAATCATTGCCAATAAAGAATCGTTCGATGAAACTAACAACAGTAGCATCATGGCCAGTGATGTACGATGGGGTACCTTTTTACCCAGTATATAGTTTTTTTGATTTTAACCGAGTTTTTACCTTTTTCATTTTTTCCCTGGTAAATATTGGGTATTTTCGATTGAATGGAATTTTCAATTATTTTTTGTGTAAAACAAAATTTAATACATTTTATTCTACTTCTAACGAGGCTTTGAATTAACACTTTTATTTTCCCATTAAAGATGTCGTGCAATCAGATCTTGTTTTGTAAACGATTTGTTCAATGTTTTCAAAAGAACGATCGAATGATTCATAAAGTTTTCAATATCTTGAATCTTTAGGACCATTTACTTTTTCCTCAAATCGAAAACTCTATGATTTTTATGGATTCTAAGAAAGCATGTCGTATCAAAAAGTTGAACAAGCGAATAATCAAAGCATTTTACCCGGTACATTTGGCTTTTTCTATATAAGATCTACCAAATCACGAAACGTAACTAGCTTTAGGTGAAAAATGGACTCAAACGAGTTTAAACATAATACGGCTGTTAAAAAAGGAAATTGACAACTGTGAAAAGATGTTTAAGGAAATTTGAGAGGCTGCACAACAAAAATCAATACAGTTTATCTACTGATCGAGCTGAAAAATTATAACAATTGTCGTACAATTATGGTTTAAAAAACGACATATTTTCCTCTTATATTGTTATAGATCTTCTCCTACTCATTCTATGACACTGTACCAATAACGGAGCTGGCTTTCAGTGAATTATTGATTGTGGCTACCCAAGGTATTTTGCGAAATTTTCAACAAAAATTCCCCCCTAAAAAGTCAAAATTCGCCCGTTTCCCCACCGGTTGAAAACCACTGCCATAGCAGGATAGTCAGTCCAACGTATAGAGGAACGATCCATTTGGGTCTTGAACCCATGACGGAAATGTTGTTAAGTCGTACGATTATAGAAGATGGTTTAACAATACTAACAGTTTCTGAAGATGAGCGGTCCATTCCAGGCTTGAACCCATGACAGGCATTTTATTGAGTCTAACGAGTTGAGGACTGTACCACGGTTGCCAAGTCATAGATACCAATTACATCCAATAGTCAAAACCTGATATCAGAAAATACCCGATATGGTACATCCCTGATCTTGACAATTGCCTTAAAGTTAGCCAAGATTTCTCACTTATTGAAGTATTATTTCCATTCAAAATTGTCCACATAAACATAGTCCAGACTACCAATTGTCCTCCAAGTCGCAAATAAATACACATAGTATAACCCAAATACGTTTTTGCGATAGTTATTCACAGCATAGCTTAATCAATGCTCCTCTTTGTCTGAAATCGTTCTATTGCTACTGGAACTCTGGAATAAATCAACATTAGTCTGGTCAACGTTTGGGTTCACTAGCGATAGCCCCAGGGCAGACCTGCATCAGTTTATTTGCTTTCGTTTGGCTTTGGCATAATGATCATTTCCACTCTCTATCTCTGTCTAATGTCTATCTGTCGCTAACCTTCGACTTTAGTCGATTGAATTCAGATTCGCCCAGAATGTTCAATTAAAACGTAAATACCTCCACGTTCTATAGAATCCTTGCCTTTAGTGGCAGATGATAGTTGTGATGTCTTTCTCTTACTACAAGCTTGTTTGCAATTCTGCCGATTTTCAAGAAAAGAGCATTCTTTCTGCTACAAAGGATCCAAAAGGACTCAAATGTTTCATGTGTCTAAGCTACAGTTTTTTCTCTCCAGATTTTCACAACTAGCTAGCGAGTTGTTGTTAATTATTTGCGAGATCTATGACAGATTTTATTTATATTTTGGATTTCCTCGTTTACCCTTATTTCATGAATATGATCGACGTACATTAAACGACGATAGTGTGTAGCTTATAATGTCTGTCATTCATGATAGGGATATTAAAGATCATGTGCAACAACACTCCATTTACCATTAAAGGGGTGGTAACGCTATCTTCAATACAGGTTCTAATTTTTACTGGAAGCTTTTATGTTGAATTTAATTCATTTTAATGATACCACACGATCAGACAAACTAAATATTTCAAGATGATCCAATACATTGATATTTTAGTGTTGAGATGCAGTAGCAGTACAGTACAGTAGGTTTTATAGCAGAGTACAGGTACATCAAACGAGGACATTACAGCATGTATTAGAGGATTACAGGATTTAGCATGCTTTCTGGAACCTGTGTGGCGTTGAGTGACAAATTCTTGCCTTGTTTTAATCGGCCAGATAATGCCACCACGTTACGAAGAGTTCAGCTACTATGCAAAGAGCATCAATCAACCATCAGAATAATCGTTTAATTATTAGATCATTAGATCAATCATTAGCACACGCGGATTTTTGAGTTACATTAGAGGATTTAACTTACTCTAACGTAGCTCTAAAATCACTCAATCCTTCATAAATCCTTGTCACAGTAAATCAGTCGTATTAAAAATAAACAAAAACTTGATATTTCCTTCATGAAGTGGTTCGTTTTTCAACGTGAGTTACGTGTTTATTTTAATAGTTTAAGGTCATTCAAACAGCTGATTAAAGCGTTTCATAAACATCACAACCACCTTTGACTGTTTGTCCCGTGCATCAACTAAAGATTGATGATGAAAAATACAGAAACCAAAAGCATAACCTTGCGTAAGTTCACAACACCATAACTCAAAGTCCGACGTCCTTCCATTCCCAACACACACACACACACACGATTAACCTTCTCACAGGTTCAGCGAACTTGAGAAATTTAAGAAAAAACGACCCTAACGAAGGTTTCCCTTTGCAAGAAAGTATCAACTAACTTGTTCCGTTGAAATTCTTCAGCGGACCGTGTAACTTCGAAGAAGATAGAAGTAAACGAACGATTAGGGAAAAGGTGGCCACCCGAAAGTTACGACCTTCAACACAGACAGACACAACAAACAAAACAAAAAACACAGATACACACAAACACCAATTACCTTGCAGTAGGAAAAGGAGTATTAATCCGGTGTTAAAAATAAGTCCCCGCCGCTTATCCATTCTCGATGTCAACGTGTCAATGGGATCTAGAATCAGGGGGTGTGGGGGTTTCTTTTCGTTTTACAGACGACTGACCCACACCGTACAGATGACGACTGGTCTAATAATGCCCCGCCGCAGCAGCTGTCGTAAACGTCACACACAACAGGACGACGACGCACCGCAATTCCGCACAGTTCGCGTTAATCCGCACCGCTGTCAAATTCTCGTTCTTTTCCTTGCCTAATTTTCACTATTTTCACACACAAACACAAGCACGCGGGACGGGGGACACTAAAAAGGAACAGGGTGTTACTATTATTTCACTGGCTTACAGGCCTTTTTTTGAACGGGATACACATTAGTTCCATTGTTTACTTTACGGTGTAACGGCGACGAACGGTTCATTACTAGCGTGGCACAGCATCGCTTGCTTTGACCAGTTTGATGGGTTTATTGTTTTTTGGGAAGGGAATTTAATCAGCATAGAAGGCGAGGGGGAAAATGATCTACAGTGACTCACTAAATTGATGGTACAGTTACATTGGCTTTGCATGTAACTTGCCATACCGTTTCTTTTAATTTAATCTGTCTTGTTCTTTTAGAGACAACTTTGTTGTCATTTTGTTTCTGATTAATGATTGTTAATTTATTTCAATATAAATTCTATTGTTCAAAATAAGTTTGAATTTAACCATTTGGGAGTTAAACCATGCACAAGAAACCACATTTTGTCTACATCTTACCCTCAAGTTACTGTACGAACTTAAAAAAAGGCACGAACAATTAAAATGTGACCAGAGTACACTAATTTAGATCATTATTTTTTTTACTGACCTGTTTTTTTTTACTCTGAGACCTGATTTTTTTTTTACTCTGAGACCTGATTTTTTTTACTCTTATGTTTATGTGTTTTGCGGATCTCTTATCTTCCAAATCAGACCTTTTTTACTGATAATCAGTAGCCTGAGAAGGTCAGATGTCCTCGTTGCTCATGAAAACTAGATTTAGACCTCAAAGAAATACTCCATTTAATGTATTGAGCTGTACCACAATATTGTTTGTGTACCAACCAAATGGTGTTTTTGACCATTTTGTCCAAAATATTATAAACAATGTATGATTATTTTTCACTCACTAAACTGAATCCATGATCAGAAAGATTATCTATCTAATGACATCAAACATCAAGATTTAACTTGAGAATTACCCAAAATACTGACAAACATTAAGAGTACCATCAATTTTGCAAGCCACTGTATGTGTGTGTGTATGTGTGTGCCACAACCATGATCTCATCGAAGGCCAATTATGTGTCAGTGAGCTAAAACACTATCCCCTCAAAACCACGAAGGATGCACACGGGATTTTTATTGAATTTTAATGTCCGGGAGGCGGCGGGAAAGCAAGCGATACACGGTCCCCAAAAATAACACTCAATAAAACATCAGCAGCATGCCTATCGCAATGGCACGGTGTGATCCGATGAATTCTTCCAAGGTTCGTCCTTTTTTTGCTGCTGTTGTGGTTGTCAATGTGTAACGTGAGACCTGTTATTTACTATCCGCCGTTCAATCTTCCGTGCTCGTGGAGTTTACTTTGGAGGGCGGATGGAAAGGATGGCACAACATTGAGGAAATTCTCGGTACACTAGGCGTGCTCTGTTTTCATATTTTTTTAACTCAACTTCTTTGCTGCCCGTCACAGTCACCCAATCAAGGTCACATGCTAGCACAGGATATTGAACGGATAACGAAGTGTAAGGATAATGAAGTTTCCTGTCTTCTCCAAAACGAAATGAGGAAGGAAACTATTTACGCAAACATTTTCGAAAGTCTCTCACTACCAACAAAAAAAAGAAAACCTTCGTCACTAGAATTTCAAGGTTGATGATGATGATGATCTCAGACATTAGACCATCGAAAACAAACCGAAACCTAGAGAGTCTTTGCCACCACAGATTGTCTACTAAACATAACCCAAAACGATCGTTACAAACAACACAACACGGAACAATCTGCAATCTTGAACACAGACACACACGTAGCTTTGCAGCAGCACCAGCAAAAAAAAGCAAGCAAGATGAAATCCCATTACTAATGATAATGAAAGGTCCGCGGGGTGCAACGTTTTCGAATCGCTTTAAAAAAACCGCGCGCAACAAGCACCACACATTGATATTTTTAGTACACACAATCCCTCCACATCCCTCTCTGCCTCGCTCTCTTTATGATTGCAGGGAAAATAATCGTCACACACGGATGCCCACGCACACACACACACACAATGCACATACAGGGGAAGGAAAAGGAGGCCACTACCATCATAACACCACTTGTTGCGAGCAGCTCGCGCAAATATTCTTCGCTAAAAAACTGCAAACTGTTACGGCAGGATCATAACGAAGATCTTCCCGAAGATCACGATCGCAGATCGCACACTACTTCACACGTAGAGGTTCTCGCACGGATATCGGAGAACAGAGCCGAAAAGACACAGTTAATATCACGGCTAGATCGCGAGGATCTGTTCCTGAATTTCTGGACACTTCTCAAGAACTCCGCACTGTGGGACAGAGTTTGATCTTTGCTCAAAATTGGAACGAGATATTGGGATACTTCTAGGCTTGCTTTGATTGCTAATCGTAAAACTCGTAAAATTACACCCCACAAATCGCCCAAAAGATACACACACACGAACGCACGCACAAACGGTACACGAAATGAGGCACGTACGGTTAACGGTTGATCCGATCCGTTTGAACTCCGCCAAGAAACTGTCTAATGGCGCAGGAGGAACCAGCGCTGAACGTCGTCGCGCCGAAGAGTTTCGGTCGGTCTCGCCCGCCGTTCGCTCGGACAGACCACCGTCTCGCTCACACACACACCCACAGTCACATTCCGTGATGTATGGGTTTACAGTGTAACACGGCGTGCTGCCTGCCCCCTCAGGATGAAAAGGGGAGGAAATCAACCACCGAGAAGCGGGAGCTCAGCCGTGAAGCCAGTCTGCACAGACACACACACACACCTCAAGCTTCTCCCCCCCCCCCCCCTCACCACCTTGTGCCATTGACTTCAACCCGTGCCAAAGGGGGAGAAGGACAGATAAGGGACAGGGGAGGCTTTAACGGCGGGGAGAGAGGGGAAAACGGTACCGCACAGATACACTTGAGTTTCCCTTCTACCTCAGCTTCTACGCCCTACCACCCTACCCATTCCTCCTCCACTTCCTTCCGGGTGATCGTCTTCCGCTTTCCCTTATTTCATATCCCCCCATCCCGCACGGTGGTTACGGTGGATGACGACGGTCGTTACTCTAATCATATGTACCGCGCCGCGCCAGTCGTCGAGCGAATGGTTCCGAAGCAAATATTCTTTATTTTCTACGCCCGGCGTTAAAATATTGTGCACAATATTCTATGTGTGTGTGTGTTGTTTTTTTTTTACAAAAATGTACACACTATCTTAAGGTGCACCGCGGGGGAAGTGAGGGTCGAGGTGGAAAATGAGGCAAACGAGTACAAATTTTCCGCACATCTCATCGCACACAATCACTGATCACCTGCTGTGCCTAACGGTGTGACTGTATGTGTGTGTCTCTCTCTCCGTGCTGGCCGCGAATGGGTAGAAAAACTCGCGGAAAATCAGCAAATTAAAGATGACACATATCCAATGAAGGGGTGGAGTATGGGGAGCCAAATGAGAAAGGTGAGGAGAGCGGAAAGAAGAATAAAAACACACCAAAAGGATATTTTTAGCAAGAGAAGTGCAACACTCAGAATGAGAGAAAGAGAGAGAGAGAGAGAGAGAAAAGAGAGAGACAGAGAAAGAGAGAACGAAAGAATAAGAGAGTATGGTTATGGTGAGCTGTAGATTAAAAAAATGGCAATGAAATTTATTTTCATATCATTTTTTTTTCTTTTCCCGATCGCGCTCGAAACGGTTTGGATTTAAAGAGGGAAATTCATTTTTGCTGCTTTGCTGCTGCTACTTTCTACCCTCTTCTGTTTGTTTTGCTTTCCACCTGTTGTTTCGTTTTTTGTTCCCACAGTTGCAATGTTAGCAGCAAACGATGTTGAGCAGCAATCAATTTAAATCAAAGGATATGAAAATATTTCGCATGTTTAAAGGGTTGTATGAGATGTCTGTTACTGTTACACACATGTATTTGAATTTGTCCCACAGTTTAGTGGCAATTACAGAGGTAAAACTCCGTTCAAAATATTTAAAATGCTTGCAATAAATAAAAACAAATTAAAACTTGGGGAAACCCTGTAATCCTGAACAAGGTTAATAGAGCGCTAGATATTCTTGTTGCGGAACAATTACGTGGTTCATGAACTTTGCAAGTTTTCCGGTATCAAAATCAAGCATAACAAATATGTAACACACATTTAAGCTTTGAAATGTTTTGTAATTTTTTTATTATTATAACACGTGCTAGAGATTTTTCGATTATGTTAGACGAATTAGGTAGGGTAAATGTACCAATAGTGGTGCAATTTGTAGTGGAACAAATGTATTTTAATAGATTGAAAGTGTCAGGAAGGTAAATTCATGATTATTTTAACACATAGCAATTGGAATATGTTTTATCTTTGCAATCACAACCACTTTTACCATGAAACACATCAATTTTACGAAAAAATACATATTTTTGGGATTGCTTCGTTATACCTATCATGGTGGTATGGTTCCTATAGTCGTCGTATTCTGTTCCTAAAGTGGGTGGTAAACAAAGATGCCTCAAAAACAGTGTATCATATCAATCGAACTTAGTTTTGAAGCAGTTTTCGTATGAATAGCAAGGATTACTGCTATAATTTCGATTTCTTACATAATTTAATCGTAAAAAATGTATGAATTCGGTTGATGAAAATATTGACCTGTCGTCAACCCTCATCCGGAAGAAAAAGCTTGACTTGAGGTCGATTTTTCACTCAGCCAGATAAGCGAATTTAGCCTTTGTTTGGTAAATTACTTACAGAAAACTCATTTCTGCTGCTTATTTTAATGAACACACCACGACATGTCAAAAATATCGTCGAAAAAAATGTAAAATGTCATGTTTTTATTGATTTAATAACTAAGCCCACTATAGGAACATGCCTGTTTTGTGTACCTATAATGGCACTTTCGTAAAAAAACACTTAAAAATACGAAAATATGGTCAAAAGACAATGAATTTGAATAAAACAATATCATTTTATAACAATTATGTTAAAAACTAATAATTGTGTTGTTACATGGTCATTAGAACGTTAACAAAGATATAAGTTTTGTTATGAAATCCTAAGGATTTTGGAAAAATGTTGACACATTTAACAAAATAATGGAATAATGGATAAGTAACGGAATGGCCCCATTTAACTTTTAAACCCTTTGTTAAAGGCCAGAGGACATTTCTCACTAACATAAATAACTTAATTACTTTTAATTTATCGTAGGCAACGCAGTTTAGTGCAATACCACCACTATTGGTACTACCACCACTATAGGTACGTTTATCCTATAGATTTCTGTACAACGGATTAAAAGAGGCACTCAAAGGACTGTTAAAAGGGCTACAAATTATGCAAACAGAACGTTGAATTTTGAATCGCAGGTATAAAGTTCCTTTCATTTAAAATTCGCTCAACCTTTTGGATAGTAATGCCATTAGTGGTGCTGTGTGGAACTTTATGTTAGTTATCTGAAGGTATTGGAGCATACTATTCAAATTGTGCATGTACAGGCGGTCCCCGAGATACACGGTTAAAGGGGACCGACAACGGCCGCAAAATGCCGCGTATCTTGAATTTCCGCCTAAGTCGAATCGCGTAATTTCCCAAAATTTCACAAATTTTCGTATAATAGTCAAATAATTATTTGATATGATTCTGACCTGCATATAATAGTTTTAACCCTTTTGAAATTTGGTTTTTAACATTCTATTAAAAGGGAACTTATTTGGCAATTTACAATTGACGTGCCAAATCAGTACAATTTGCTCAAAGAATTGTCAAATTTAGAAGTCCGCGTATAAGAGGCCGCGTATCTCGGAGACTACCTGTACGTGCTTGTGTTCCATAGTAGTGATGGGTAAAATTGGCAAAATCCGGAGTCGACTCTGATCCGACTCCGATAAATTCGGAATCGACTCCGGAAGGTAGGTCCGCGCTGCAATATCCGGAGTCGTTCGGAATCGTCCGAAAAGGTCCGGAGTTGTCCGGTGTCGCCCGGAGTCGCCCGGTGTCGTCCAGAGTCGTTCGGAGTCGTTCGGAGACGTTCGGAGTCGTTCGGAGTCGTCCGGAGTCGTTCGGAGTCGTTCGGAGTCGTCGGAGTCGTCGGAGTCGTTCGGAGTCGTCGGAGTCGTTCGGAGTCGTCGGAGTAGTTCGGAGTCGCCCGGAGTCGTTCGGAGTCGTTCGGAATCGTCCGGAGTCGTCCGGAGTCGCCCGGAGTCGGAGTCGTCCGGAGTCGTTCGGAGTCGTTCGGAGTCGTTCGGAGTCGTTAGACACCAGACGACTCCGGAAGACTCCGACTCCGGCGACTCCGGACGACTCCGAACGACTCCGAACGACCCTGAACGACTCCGGGCGACTCCAGACGATTCCGGAAGACTCCGGACGACTCCGGAAGACTCCGGACGATTCTGACTCCGGGCGAATCTACTGGTTCCATTTTTCCGGAGTCGGAATCGAACTAACAATAGACGGAGTCGGATCGGAGTCGTGGGTGCGCTCCATACAGCACATCACTATTCCATAGCGTTCAATAGGAATAGCACTACATTAACTAACTGACATGCAAGACCTGAAATGGATCGTTTCGACGCCTGGCTACTTCCCTGTAGTAACAGGGCACCTGGTAAAAAAAAACGTCTCGTAAGCCAGTAAAATGCCGATATGGAATCGCAGCATTAGTATTCACAACCATTTAGAATAGAACTACATTACATCCAGAATGACCATACAAAGCCGTTCGTAGGACGGTTCTCGATCTGTTCACTCCTCCGTATCAGGCCACCTAGTACATGTACTGTAACCCTGTAAAAGGTTGTTGTGCAACGTCTAGAAACGATCGTGAGTCATCGAATAATAGATTTTTGTTGCATTAAATATTGTTCAACAGCTTCAAATGGCTTTTGTCTTCCATGAACAATTTAGTTGGCTTAACTGAAATATCAGACGACTCGACTACTATTATATTTTTTTTAATGTTGATTAAAAATATCGCACACTGGTACGTGATCTTGTCAGCGTAGGAAATGCACTTCCAAGAAGAAGCGTCCAACTCGGCACCAAACAATGTACCATTTTAAAATTTCACCAAGAATAAGCTACTTTCGTTCAATTCCTGCAAACGCCTGTTTATCATTTCTGTATATCCTCGTGTACAAACGTATTTCATGCGTCCAAAAATGCGTCCATTAGCTCGGCTCGCTGCAAACGTTTGATTACCTCCCGAGGCACGGCTACGGTCTGATAAACAGTGATACGCACCACACCAAACCGGTACCAAACCGCGCGCCTGACGCACTTTAGCCACCGATATGCCACTTGTTGCTGTGGGATTAAAACGCACGTTTCGTGTTGGCGTTTTCCAAACCCCACCGTCGGAACACGTGCCAAAACGCGTTTCGGTGTGTTTTATTTGTTTCTCTCCTGTGGGGAGGAAAAGCAACATTAACGCACTGTTTCTGGCCATCATCATGATCATCGGCGTTGCGGGGCAGTGGTTGCATCTTTCCGCGTCAGATTTTACCCTTCCGTTGCGTTATGAATGCGTTCGGCAAACGAAAACAAATATCCAAACACTCGGGCTCGGCGCTCCGGCAAACTCTCGGAATCCATTGGCCGAATGCGCATCGAACGGTGACGAGATTCATATCGCACTTCGACGTTGTTGTAGAGGGAAAATAATTGAAATATTTTAAATGGTTTAAATACCTTTCAGTCCCATTTTAAGCTACGGAAAGTTCATTAGTATTTGAAAGTAATCTTTTCTAAAGTTTCGCTTCGGATAAAACAAATTTATAAATTTTATGATTTTCAACCCATTTTTCACCTCGAAATTTGACAAAATCAGATTAATTCAAAATGACTTCTCCTAAATTTTAATGATTTCTTTAAAAAAAATACTCAGTTTCAAACGATTGTACACATATTTTAGGTACAAATTGGCATATAAATTGCCATACGACGTCTCAAGCTCTGTTCATTTATCATTGTTGATCTTTTATTCAGTTCTTTTATTGCTCCTTTCATTCAGTCTCCAAAAAACTGCGAATGCTTCGTTGGAAAACAAACAGAACCATTTAATCCCCCCAGCTCAGAGAATATCAACATAAAATGATGTTGAAAAAGAACCCCTCGCAAGACCCGAGATTTCTAGTGTACGTAGACAGCCAGAAGGGGATGATCAAGAGGGAAAAGTCTTTTGAAATCAACGAAGCATTCGATCCCGTAAAAACCCCGTAACCCCAGACAATGTAAAGGCAGCAGTGCGATACGCGCCGTCGCCCCCAACTTGTCCAATCGGATGACCGACTGTGTCCAGACTACCAGACATTAGACAGCCCCATGCAACGTCATCATGAGCTGGTAGGATTACATTTCCGCGATCAAACACACACGCGACTTGAGACGCGCGCGCGCAAGTTGTTTTGTTAACGATCACGCACGCAAGGTAAGCATCTAAATATCACTTAGAACTTCCTCCGAGTGACGTCATTTGTCTAGTGTGAGGGAGTGACTGCCTTTTCAAGGGTGCTAAAACACTTCTTGCATTGGGTCTGTTGTGCCAAGTTCAATTATCGGGGTGTCATTTGTGTGGCCGGATGCGTTCAACTCCAAGCTGTTTAAATTATGTCACCTTCAATGCCTATTTGCTAACCCATCTGACTGGTCAATAGGCGATGGCATTTATTGCTCATTATGCAAACAGTGTGTGAAGAAGTCGGTTGACCGCGCACCTGTCACCCGGTAATCCTCATAATTAATTCATGACCGAAAGATTTGCTTTTACATGCGCTGTTTGGTCAAATAATTATTTCCTTCACGTACCATTCATAAGACCCAACTTTCCTGAAGGAAGTTTCTGTGGAATTGGCATTTGAGAAAACATCCTCCCGTCGTCTGTTTTCTAACACAACACACACACACGCACTGAGCATACGGTGTGTTAAGGCAAATAGTACATTCCCACCCTTCACAGCCCGTTTCGTGCCTCAAAATCGTCCGAATAGGTGATGAAATTGAAATGATTTCATCATCGGAAGGCATACTACACCATGCCTCCAAACCAAAAACCACCAGAAATAGTTGTGCGTTTATTTTGTGATGAATGCGTGATGAAACTTCACTTCATCACACTGACAGGGTCCGGCAGCAAATAAACAAAACGGACCACACGAGATTTTGATCGATCCGATTTGATCTGGTGTCTTTCATCATTTTATTGTGATATGGTGTTTTGTTGCAGTAGGATGAGGTTTGAGGTGGAATTGCTGTGGTGTCGGAAAAATACAAAGGCTAGCAAAGGAAGCTAGGATTGGGAAAGCAATTCCCAGACAAGTGGAGAGTTTTTTTTATGTTTAATGCTATTTTGACGCCTTTATCATTACTACTATTTTTAAGGACGTTATTCATAATTTCCTATCACTTGATTCATATTTTTCATATATTACATATATCATATACATAAAAAAGGAAAGGAAAGGAAGGCGGGGTAAAGGGAATTTGTCTGGTAAAATTTTCTTGTTTAACTGCCGAAAATCCACTACTAAACCAGTGGCGGATTTAGGGTGTTGGGGGCCCTAAGCAGTCAAAGGAGTTGAGGCCCCCTGTTGGTGTCGAGCGAGGGGGGGGGGGGGGGGGGGTAATATTACAATTGGCTTTGAATCAAACTCACCGTAATGGTTTGCTGGGGGGGGGGGGGGATTCTCGAGATCGACATCTGCCTTAATCCGGTGTCCGGTGAAATTAATAAAATATTCTCTTTGAATGCGTTGGTCGTTAACTCGTTAATAAAATCAAAGTCATAAGACCATGTATTGAATTGCCTTGTCATAGCTAGTAATGGCTCATTATATCCATATAAAGTACGCCTGCTCTCATCAACAAGCAAGTTACGAGAGCGAAGAGATCTCGAAGGCACGTAGATGAAGAACAAATGCACATTTGTTTACCTTAAAACGGTGCTCGAGTGTCTGTAGGCCAAGCAGAAAGTAACGTGAGCGATAACTTGGCATGGTTGTGAGTCCTCTGAAATGGTCGCATTTTAAACCAAGTCTTGTAAACTTCCGTTGTATTACCTCTATTGTGTTAATCATCGTAGTGTGTAAACGAAGTAGCCGCGTGTAATCGAAGTAGTCTTTAATAGATTTAGGAACGATCGTTTCATTACAAGTTAGTCGCAAATAAACCATTGACGAGAACGGTCGCATAAAAGAGAAACTTGTTAAAATAAATAACTTCCAAAGTATTTCAAAGAACAGAGTTCCTTTAGGTTATGGGCTCCTCTGTAAAGGAAGGTGCTGGCATTCCCCAGCTGAATGGAACGAACTACGGAAAATGGCGTTTTCGAGTTCGTTTGTTCTTGGAAGCTTCGGAAGTTTGGGAGGCGCTCGAAGAAGACGTGCCTGAGGCGGTCGGAGAACCGCGGAACAAGTTTTTGCGAATGGACCGGAAGGCAAAATCCTTGCTGGTTGGATTTGATGGAGACGATTGTCTAGCCATAGTCGAAGAAAAGGGAACAGCCAAGGAAATGTGGAAAGCCCTTGAAGACACTTTTGCGAAGAAGTCGGGGGCAAGCCAGACGATCTTGCGCAAACGACTGGCCACGTTACGCATGAAGGAAGGGTGTTCTATGCGAAGTCATTTTGCCGAATTCG
The DNA here is from genome assembly GCF_943734685.1 of Anopheles coluzzii. Classification (NCBI taxonomy): domain Eukaryota; kingdom Metazoa; phylum Arthropoda; class Insecta; order Diptera; family Culicidae; genus Anopheles; species Anopheles coluzzii. The sequence goes on along the minus strand of NC_064671.1, from coordinate 67,962,626 downwards.
ACGAGCTAGTGCGACAGTTGAAAAATGCAGGTGCGAAAATGGAAGAGAACGATTTGGTATCGCAACTTTTTTTAACGTTGCCGGATAGCTACGATCCTCTTGTGACAGCCCTTGAAAATATCCAAGATAAAGACCTCTCATTAGAAATGGTGAAACATCGGTTACTAGGAGAAGAGTCTAAGCGAGTCGACAGGGTGGACTACTATGTCGAAGAAAATTCAACCACTTTTATCGGTGGAAGTAATCAGATGAAGAAATTCAAAGGAAGATGTTACCGGTGTGGAAAATTAGGCCACATGCAAAAGGATTGCCGATCCAAGATGGAAAACAGAAATGCTAACTCTGTTGTGGCAGGCAAAACTGTGAGTTTCATGGTGAAACCTCAGTGTGAAGTGGAAGAAAAAGAGCAAGCAATACATTCATTTGTAATCGATTCCGGATGCAGTGACCACTTCATCAACAACATCAAATACCTTCAAAACATTCGAAAATTGAAAGAACCGTTTATCGTTGATGTTGCCAAAGATGGTGTAACTTTAGTCGGAGAATACGAAGGTACCGTGCGTGGAAAAACGAAAGAAGGCGTTATTTTAGAAATGAAGAATGTTATTTATTTACCTGAGTTGAGAAGTAACTTAGTTTCAGTAAAGAAAATGACGCATGCTGGAATCGATGTGCTTTTCACTCGTGAAGATGGCTTTGAAAAAGCCCTAATGAAGCTAGAGAAGGATGTAATTGGCGTTGCTCATATGAAACAAAATCTTTATGAGCTAGAGTTGCAGTTAGAAACGAGACGATCTGCAAATATGTGTATGACAGCGGTGAGTACACAAAGCCTCGTAATGAATATTTTCGATTTCAAGCTACAGGCATGGTGATGCAAAACTGTATGGTAGACGGTCGCGATCGAAAATCAACACATTTTTGCGACGCATGCCGAGAACCATATAAAAAAAAATCAAGAATTGGCCTTTATCTCATTGGATAACGACACTTGTGGTTCTGAAAATCGAGATGTAAAATTCCCTTTTCATGAACAGCGGGACAATGACCGTTTTCAGCAAGAGGGGGAAATGGTCGGAAAAGATAATGCTGCCAACGGTTTGCAAGTGCATCAAAAGTTAGTCGATATTGAAGAGAATAATGAGGAATATTTTGAAATATTAAGCGATAAAGGAATACGTGAAAAAGAAAATGGCGAAAGGGAAGAACTGATAACTTCAAAACTCAGCGCAAACGTAAGTCATTATAATTGTGAAATTAGGAAGAAAGCTATCAAAGGTGAATCGTTAACATCAAGGCCTAGCAATACGGCCTTTTTGGACCGTTACTCCTGAATAAAAAAAAAACATCAAGGCCTGATTTTAAAGTAGCATTTCTTCATGGAAAACTGCCTGAAGCTCCTCCTGGTTTGTTGAGGCAATTCTTGGGCTTGTTACAGGATGTTGGATTGAAAGTAATGACATTGATTCGAACCCTTCCGAAGCTACATACCAATAAAGCATTAGAAGCTGGTTGATTGAAAGTCTTGAGGAAGAAACTTGGGATGAACGATCGAGAGGGGGTGTAAACGAAGTAGCCGCGTGTAATCGAAGTAGTCTTTAATAGATTTAGGAACGATCGTTTCATTACAAGTTAGTCGCAAATAAACCATTGACGAGAACGGTCGCATAAAAGAGAAACTTGTTAAAATAAAAAACTTCCAAAGTATTGCAAAGAACAGAGTTCCTTTAAAGTGCAATTCGGGAACCGAAGTACTGAGCAGTACTTCAACCCCGTGCGCACAAGACAAGTAAACAACGACATAAGACTTAAGACATGGCTTCTTCATTGGCACAACAACCGTTGCCTGTCAAGGCCTGCCTCTAACCACTAGTGAAGGGACCTTGGCTTTCAATGACTTATTGTTACCGTAGCAGGATAGTCAGTCCTACGTATGGGAACACGGTCTATTCGGGGCTTGTACCCATGACGGGCATGTTGTTAAGTCGTACGAGTTGACGACTGTACCACCAGACCGGCCCATGACTACATTATCGGAATTGTCGAAAGATAAAACCTAGCATCTTATATGCCTTGTTAACAGTGTTGTCAACGTGTAAACGGAAATTTAAACTAGAGTCCAGTGTAACGCCTAGATCACAAATTTCTTAACGACGATCTAACACACTGCCTAACAACGAATTACGAATTATACTTGATCGTTTTTTCAAGTCTATGAAACGATATAGTAAAAAAGCAAGGGCTAGCTCGATTACATTTGTAGACACCATGTACCAAACACCAAGTATGAGTTTCTTCGTCCATGGGGCCCCTATTGGGCACAAAAGTTCTCGATGAGACTACTGTACACATTGTTGTATATGCTGGAATTACCATCCACGGGGCCCCTAAATAGACGAGGTCCCCCGCTGTCGCTCATTCCGTGTACCGTTAAATCCGCCACTGTACTAAATGCCCTCCTAAACCCTCCATAATCCCGTGCTGCCTTAATTTTTAATTTTTAATTTTTAATTTTTAATTTTTAATTTTTAATTTTTAATTTTTAATTTTTAATTTTTAATTTTTAATTTTTAAATTTTAGATTCTAATTTTTAGAGAATTTTTAGAAAAAAATTTTTTTCTCAAATTTTTGATAATTCGTGTTAATTTTTGTTAGGTTAGGAACATAGGTAATAAGTATTATTTAAGCATTTGTGTAACCAAAAGGTAGACAAATAAATATGAATATGAATATGAATATGAATATGAAATGCCATTTCTTCTTGCCTTCAACTGATTTCTTCGGTACTAATAGTATCGGTGAATTACTTTCCGCATCCACATCCTATTACTTTCCACATCCTGGTACATACATAAACTAATTCTTAGCCAATTGCAACAAATGTTCATTCAATATCGGATACTAACAGCTGATGTTGTTCGAGATTATAGAACAACAAATTAGAACTTCCCTTTTGGAAATTACTCCGCCGCCAGTCTTCCCCAGAATGTTTGAGGGTCTTGTCAATAGGCCTATCCAATTTTTCCACCATACCAACGTTCAACTTTTAGGTCTTTGTAATCCCATAAAATCTCAAATATATTCCTGAACGATGTCATATAAATCTACTTTTTGTCGATAAAAATTGTCCGAGTCTGGGCAAGATATTGGGTTTCGTGAAGAGCCTCATCGACGTCTAGCGAGTAAAAGCATAAGGCAAATGGCTGCTATTTTGACCGGTGCTCCATTTCTCGCAGATTTCGAAGCTTTCTCTTGTTTCTGGATTTTATGTTGTTTAGCTTGTGAATTTTACCAATTTTGCATATTTTATATGTTATTTTTTGTTCTATTCTTGCAATCTCTATTTTCCTGCCTGGATATTTTTCTTATGCTTTTTTATTTTGGTTCCATTGTCCTACATTTTTTCCATAAAAAAGCACCAAAAACTTTCGTTTCACATTTGGTAAAGCATGATTTATCCAAAATAAAGATTATGTTATACAAAACCGTAAATGATTCGTCCAAACAAGATATAGGAACAGATCTTCGAATTGAAGAGTTATACAGAAATAAAAAAAATGAATCAAATCAGAAGCTCAGAATATAAAAAAATAAATTAAAATTAGTTCAGCGAACATGATAAACAGTAAAATTAATACATGGGAATGATAAGTAAAATGTTTTGACGATTTTTCAAAAACAAATATTAAAAGCTATAAAACATTCAACCAACGACAATAAATGAAAAGAAGAGGTGTTTTTGATTCACTAGAACTTATTCTATCTGATACAGTTGGCACACTTTTTCCTATCTCTGTGACATGCGTTATGCGATGTGTGTATAAAGAATATGGCTCGAGATCATATATTTGACGAGCAAAGAAGGTGTGTCAGATAAAATGAAAAAAGTTGTAGTGGAATGAATGTTTTCTCTAGTAAATATATCAATCCTTCATCAATGATTTAATCTTTTTCGCTTTGTATACTGCCCATTGGCTCTTGTTTATCCTTAAGTGAAACCCGTTTCGTTCTTACAAACAATTCCAAAGTAGTTGATATTTACTGCGGCAAATCATTCACAGTCGTCAACACACAACAGTGTGCCCTATGGGGCACCATTCCCTCCCAAAAAACACACTCACAAAATCTCTCCCCAAGTCACGGTGACATCACATCCGAGCTGTATCACAGGAAGCAAAAATATTGCCCCAGGAATAGTACACAACGCAAGGAGGAGAAAAAAACCCAAAATCTATAAGAAAAACCTCGATATTATAAACGATGAGATCAGCTACCTTTCGCTCTCAGGGAAGCATCAAGATGTTCTCGCCGTTTCTTCCCTGACTCGTTTTTGTGCCAAAAAACCATGTCAAATACCGCCAACACACACACACAAATTCGGTCCATGGAATGGCCGTCACCGGTGGCAATGCTCTCAAAATAAAAATTCATCCCTCGCACACTATCTACACACTATTAGCAGCCCTCTATTAGCAGCAGTTTCCCTCGGCTCGAGGACGTAGGAGAGCACGAGGCCGTACAGATTTTGCTTCCCGCGCTCAATGTCAAAGTCAATGTGCGGCGCTCGCCCTCGCGGCAACCGGCAACACGTGTGGCGCGTGAAGCCTTTTATCGGGAAAATCTCGGGAAGTCGCGCCAAAAAGTGAACATAGTGCGCCATGTGCTGTTTTGGGGCGGCACTACTACTAGCTCCTGGCACTACCGCAGCGCAGCGCATTGAATGTGTTCATTTTTAGAACTCCACCAAACGGCCATCCACCAGCTATATACTGCTGCCGATGACGTGATCGATAAAAGTGAACTCCAAAAACAAGCGCCAATGGATGTGAAACCTTGCAGCCACACACACAAAGAAATATCATATAGTTAAGTAAACTGTATGACAAATAATGTTTAGATAAGGGAGTCTCGCTCCGCTTGCGTCACTATTTTAATGCTCTGTTATTCTACAACACATGGGACCCGCAAACCCGGTTGATTTTCACGTGTCCTTCACAATTGTCTGATTTAACCAAACAGCGATGTCAAATACTGACCCGCTAGTCCATCATTTACTAATTTCTGATGTCTTGTTTTTAACGACGCATCCTTGAAAACATAACTAAACATTCTTCACCGTTAGTGCTTAATATTCCACAACTCCTTTTTAATTTCCAACTGTCACGCGTGCACAACAGGCAACGTCCGAACGTCTCATAAACACTAAACAATCTGTTGGTAACGCCGCAGACGTTTCGCTTCACGCGCTCATAACATGTGGAAAAATGTACCATAAATTTGCCACCAAGAATGTGTGATCGTGTGCGATCTTCCCGTACCGAAGACACACCGATCGGTGGATAGAGGAAGAGGAGGAGGCAGAGGAGGAAGTCAGTAGAAAATCATTTTCTACCTCAACATCATTGGCATTCCTGCGATATGACGTGCTGAAAGTTATAGCGTCAATAAACACTCATTCGCCCGAACGTTGCGTTTCTCTTTTTGTTCGAACCATTCGTCGGTAACATAAATACTAATCCGTATCAGTTGGTAAAAGACCGGGGATTTATACTTTTTCTAAAAGGTTATCTTAAAGGTCCACTTTCGCTTGGGATGCTTAGAAATTGAGCATTAAGCACGTATGATCCATTTGGGTAGAACTAATGCAATTAAAATAGGTACAGTACGGTGCGGTTGAAGCTCAGAGGTGTCAAACCCAATAGAACAACTAACAATATTTCATTTTTATATTGATACAGATTTGTCTTATGAAATAATTTTAACAGTAGTTAAGTATTCTTTCATTGCGAATGATCAGCAAATGGTGAAAAATGGCAAAAGTTAGAATGATCCAATTTCAAAATGATAAATACAAAAGCTTTTAAAACGTGATTGTGCGTTAGATGAGATCACCGGATCAGTCATAGTTTGATGGTTACGAAATTTAAATTACAAAGTAATTATAATTTCTATGAATGAAGGCGAGGATAAGGGTAACTTTTATAATATTCTAACAGGTAATAAAGATGATTATAATCGAAATGAGTTCTAGGGAAGGGGTTTTGTCAGATCACTTTCGAATACTTTTTGTTACCGAATTGCATGGTGCCCAACTTATAAGGATTTTTAAATTTGACATCTTATTGAGCAAATTACAATGAATTGCATCACCAAATGCCAAATCAATTGTCTTTGTTGGAAAACATTTAAAACTATAGAAAATGGATTATTATTGATTTTTTTTGTCTCAGTATAAATCCTAGTTTATTCGATACAAGGTTTAACAGCCCAACTGACGACATGGTCATGACAATTGTGTCCTAGAATAGACAACACAGCACCATGGTGTAGTGTACGTGACATGCTACACTGCGAGAAATTTAAATAGCTCCAGCATGTTTTTTTTTAAATAATTGTGGATTTAGAGGCAGAATTTGTAAACATTTTTAATTATCCTGCCAACTCAAGTATCTGTTTAAAACGTTGTTGAACTATCTTCACGGTCGTAATATACCTCTACCATAAACTTCTTTGCATTATACCTTATTTTTGTACTCCAGATGCTGCAAGTAGACCCATACTGGTCGTGTAACGAAATAAATAATTTCTATCTTTCTTATTTTTGAATAACTTCACTTTTTTATGCATAATAAACGAAACTGAATCATAACCTCAACGAAATCCTGCAAAAAAATAACAGAAAGCTATTTTCGCGGTGGTGCTATTCTTATTTTGGACCTATTTTGCGGAAAATTTCTGCAAAATTGAAACAAATCACATTGAAATATTGAAGAAATGTGCTTGAAAGGAGTAAAAGATTCTTTTAACATTCTGAACAAAGAAAATCTTGCTCGATATGGTAAATTCAGAATTATTGCTAAATAACAAGGTGGTGCTATTTGAATTTCGGGTTGTATACGATGGCTATTTCAAGAGACGATTGTTATATTGATTTGAGTAGTTGTTAGTTTTGCTGGTAAACCCTGTAAAACAAATGTGTAAAGAATCTTAAGAATAAAAGCTTATCATGCATTCTTTAGCATTTATTAAAGTCATTTGATTAAATAAAACACATTTTACTTGATTTGACCTGTTTGAGCCGGTCTCTTGATACAGTTTTCAAGGCATAAGGCCTAACATTATGCCCAGCACACGGCAAGACTGACTATCTTGCAATGGGTTAAGCGGATATTTACAGCGAAAGATAACCAACCCCATTGGTGGCTTGCGGCAAGCCTGATATCTTGCATCTGATAATGAAATAAAAATAGCGTTCGGTTTAATAAGCCGAACCGCCTGTGTTTGACACCTCTGAACATATTAACAAATTTGTATGTGAAATGATTAAATTTCAATGTATAAAAGATTTAGACAATAAAGTATGAACTAGGGAATATAATATATAAAAGTGCACTTACAAAAATATCTAACACATAGAAAATTAGGGTATAGCGAGAATAAATAACTGGTAACATCAAGAAACACCGTCAAAACCAAAAAACTAAAATACATGAAACAAATCCTAATCAACAGGCCTTATCAATTCCCCGGTCTCTCTACCTACGCCACTAAACATTACATCATACCATCAATTAGCCTTCGGAACTGACCCTCGCCATCATCCCGACTCGAGACTCGGACACTGAACATTGCCCTCCTTTGACCAACGCACCACATCCAATCCAAAAGCCGGCTATATTCATTCATCAAAAAGCAATCGCAAAGCAGAGAGCAAACACCCGTCCCATCTACGCATGCTTATAAATATGCGTATGCTTGAAAAGCAGAAATTTAATCTGCTCAAATACTGCTGAACTCCCACCACCACTATCACATGCTCGACCAGGGCGAAGCCGGACAAGTGCGTCGCGCACTATAATCGTTCATAAAAGAAACGAACCTCCCTGGAGCGATAGGAAGCCGCGTCAGAGGCAGCTAACTCTGCTCATGACGCAGTATTATTTTGTAATTAAAAGAATAGGAAAAAAAGAAATTAAACAAAGCTCTCGAAACGTTCCACGTGACAGTTAAGTATGATCTCACATTGCTCAGGTATCCACGTGACAGTTAAGTATCATCTCACATTGCTCAGGTTACCTACCCCCCCAAGTGGAGAACACTCCTGGATATACTCTCAAGTTAGCAATACCGTTTCTCTGCCGGTTGAAAACGTAGAACGCACACTCATCCAGCTTTGCAAACGTATTGCCTGTCGACCTGGTTTTGAGCGCGCGTTGCGAACTTCCAGCAGCGACGCTGCACGTTAGTACCAACCGCGCACTAAACCGTGATAGAGGTCGTACACTGGTGCGCTAACGCAGCACACAGTAGCACACGCGTCTGTGTCTCACATCTCCGGTTGACACATTTACCGTGTCCGGAGGAGGGAAATCAGTGCCCACAGAAACAATCGATTCCAACTCTAAACCCACTGGCCGGTAGCGAACTCCAGCGAACCGTGAGCGTTCTACAGTTTGTGTCTGGGACACCTTACCTGGGACACGGTGTACATTACAGAGCCGCGCGCGTTTGACAGGTCTCAGACAGGGCCAAAAAGGTGTCTTTTCAACCATGATCTTCCCAACCGTGGACGCCTTCCAGAGCTATCTCTGGCTGGTGCTGGTTTGTGTGGTGCTATATTTGGTCTGGTTTCTCGCTACAACCGGCACACGCTACTGGCAGTGTGTCCCACGGGTGCCGTACATCAAGGGCCGCCCGCTGGTGGGCAACTTCCTCGACGCGTTACTGATGCGAAAATCCGTGTTCGATCTAATGGACGAGCTGTACGTGGACGAGCGGGTACGGGACAATGCACTGTTTGGCATCAGCAAGCTGCTCACGCCCACCCTCGTGCTGCGCGATCCGGAACTGATCAAGCAGATACTAATAAAAGATGCAGCGTTCTTTTGCAATCGGTAAGGGTGCAACGACAGGGTGGCAGGGAAGTGCACGTGCATGGTTTAATTGTTTCGATTATCTCTCGCGGCGTATTTGCAGCTCCATGTCCACCGATCAACATGGCGATCCGATCGGGTACTACAACTTGCTGATGATTAAAAATCCACCCTGGAAGCAGCTCCGGTCTTACCTAACACCGTCGCTTAGCCTGAGCAAAATCAAACAGATGTACCCGCTGCTCGATCAGGTAAGCTCATTAGCATGTGTGAGGGTCTTTGTTTGGGACTGGGGTTTTTAAATATTGGCTTAGGAATCTATCGGTATGTTCAATTGATACATCAAGGTTGTATAAAAATAGTAAATTGGTATAAACGTTACAGTCTCTTTTATAGTGCTCAATTTTTGTTTAAAGAATGACGAATTCATTATATAAAGCACTGTATTAAAACTCGAATGGATGCTAAATACTAAAACAAATAGTAGAACGCTGCGCAGTGCCTAATTGATCTTGAATCATTTCGCTGATTGAATCGTTTCAGCGATCATGACTGTTGCTTTTACCAGAGGCATATTCTAAATAACGAAAAACTAACATAGCAGAAGATGTGATATCAACTGCGGCTCTATGGACAATTGGTCGAATGTCGGTAGTACATTAAACTTGGTCGTGTGTACCTACACAAATTGCACATTGTAGGCATGACTAATTGCGGGCACAACATTAAAATGGGTACCGATGACGTAATGATGCTTACTTTTTGTGTTCTCTCGCGTAGCCACAACAATTGAATAATTAAGATTATCCTTCAAGAGATCAGCTTTTTGAAGGTCACTAATGTCTCTAATGGAGATCACACAGGACTTTAAATATGAAGCTAATGCTTAGCATGAATTAGCAGTCTGCTTGAATAGCGCTCGACCCAATAACTGGTAGGATGTTCAGTTCTAGCACCGATATAAGTTTGCGATAAGTTTCAGCATTTGCGTAGAATTGATATCAGCATCATGACCGAGATGAAATCAAGATAACCTCCAGCACCGCGATATGATTAGTATTAGTTCCGGGATAAATCGGGATAAATTCCAGAGCAATAATCGATTCGGAATCATATTCAATACATTATAATGTTTGAAATCATCTCCATGGCCATGGCATAAGTATTGTATCTGAGGTTCCCAGGATCATGATCAGGATCAGGTTTTAATGCAATCGGAATGTGTTACACGACTAGCACAATCAGGATCAATTCCAGGATAGTTATGGATCAGTTCCATGTACAATTCGGAATAGGGCACAGGATGGCAAGTCGATTCGGATTGTTCGGGTCAGATTGGTTATTAAAAGATCCCGGATCCCAGTTCCACGTCCGGCATAGGTATTGCAACAATTCCAGAATCGGGAGAGACTTGGAGTCAGTCATGGTCAATTCGAGATTCGGGATGAGTTCAGGATAGCTTTCATATGATCTTCTGGAGTAGCACGACAGTTCAAAAGAAGTTCCAAAATATTTCAAGACATTTTCCGGAACAGTAGTCGGATCTGATTTTGATTTGTAATTTAAGAACATTTAACGATTCTAGAGCAGTTTCACAACTGGAATAGATCTTGTATCAGTTCCAGAATAGGAAAAATTGTGTAAAGAGTAATCCTGTAACCTATTCAAACAAACGAGTGTGGGTTATTACCGTTTAAAACTACGCTGATTAGTTCTTCAAGACTCATATATCCCAAACTGCTTGCTCTCTTATCGATTTTTACTTGGGCGATCATGTATTTGATGCTTGCATGCTGTAAAAATATAAAACTAAGTCTCCATTCAACTCAACATAAATTGCGTGTCTTTATCAACTATTTTACCACGCTATGATTATTACTTCCTAAGCGATTATAACCAAACCTTCTCTCCTCAAAAATATCTCATGACTCAAATCTCGCACCCACAAGCGCGCAAAGTTCAACCCTCGTTTTTCCCACCCCAAAGACCGTTCAATTGCAGACAAACAAGGTGAATCCGGTCAGGTCGTCAGCGGTGGATTAGATTAGAATGATAAGCAATCGTATTGGTCCGCGAAGCAAGATAGCGGCCACGTGTGCTCGAATGCATTTAAGATTTTGGAACTGTTCAACCGTTTCCCTTTGATAGTAGACCCAGTGTTAAGAGCTCACTGTTGGCATGCATCCTTCCATGCGAGTCAACAAACACAATGGCTGGTGGCCGAATTTGGAGCGTTATCAGTGAACCAATCGGTCCGCTGTGTACGCACAAGAAATAATCACTTTCCTGTTGCATTATTGTATCGTTGGATTATTTTAGCGCGTGCACGCTGTCTCTTGGCTGCCGTAGTCAGTATTTATCAGTATCCCGTAGCAGGCAGCAATCATGTCGCTCGAAGTGGTTGATCTTTTGTACACGGTAGCCCTGCTGCTGCTCCTTTACCTCGGCTGGCGCAAGCAAACCTACTGGACTCGGGCCGGCGTACCGTACATACCGGAGATTCCCATCATCGGCAACTTTGCCACGATCTTCCTGCAGCGCCACTCGAGTTTTGAGTACATCGAGCACATCTACCACCATGCCCGAACGCGTACGAGTGACTTTTTCGGCGTTAACATCTTCACCCGGCCTGCGCTGGTGCTGCGTAGCCCCGAGCTTATAAAGCGGCTCACGTGTACCGATGCGCAGCGCTTCATTAATCGGCAGATGTGTACCGATCCGTTTCACGACGCGATCGGGTACTTCAATCTGATCATGATTCGCGAACCGCTGTGGAAGCAGTTGCGCGGCTTTCTGTCGCCCTCGGTTACCAGTGCCAAGCTGAAGCGAATGCAGCCCCTTATTGAGCAGGTGTTTACAGAAAATCTTGCCCTTCTTCGTTTCTACTTCAAGTGCTAATCTCTAGAAACTAATCGCGTTGGTCACTACTTTCCAGGTCGGTGCAGACATGATGGCGTCACTCGACGCCCTACCCGTACTGCGACCCAATGTGCGCGAGACGGAGTTTAAGGAGCTTTGCGCCCGGTTCACCACCGACGTGATCGCGAGCACGTTCTTCGGCATGCAGGCCAACTGTCTGAAGGATGAGCAGTCCGAGTTCCGGTACTATGGGCGGAAGATCTTCGACTACGGACCGGGGCGCGGCCTGACGATGGCATCGTTCTTCTTTCTGCCCGAGCTGGTGCCTTATTTGCGGCTGAAGCTTTTCCCCCGCGACACGGAAGCATTTCTTAAGGCGATTATCGAGCAGGAGATCGCACGGCGCGAGCAGACCGGCGAAAGTCGGGGCGATTTTATCGACTCAATGATTGCGCTGAAAAACAATAATGCCACGCTCGGTGTGAACGAGAAGATACGTAAGTTGAGGGAGCGTCTTAAAGTCCCTTAAAATATGATTAATATAGTCTGGATCTCCTCTTCTGCAGCACTCAAAGGAGACATACTTGTGGCACAAGCTGCCACCTTCTATATGGCCAGCTTTGAAACGACCTCCTCGGTGCTATCGTTCGCCCTCTACGAATTGACGAGAAATGTAAGTAAATGAAACATGTTTGAAATTATTTTTTAATAATTTCTAATTCAACGTAATTATAGCCTCACGTCCAAGAAAGGTTGCGCGAAGAGATACGCGACATTATTGTCAAATATGGACGCGAAATTCCGTACGAAGCGTACGCGAACGAGATGCCGTACCTCGGTATGGTCATCTCGGAAACGAACCGTCTCTATCCGGTGCTTGCCTTCATCGAGCGACAGTGTACCCTGCCGGAGGGAAGCACCGGGTACAAGCTGGAACCGTTGCACGATTACGTTATCCCTAACGGTATGCCCATTATGATTCCAATTTATGCCATCCATCGTGATCCAAAGGTAACCAAAAAAAACTATGAAAACAATATACCAATTCTCTACTAACTTCCGGATGCTTTTCTCGCATTAGTATTTCCCCAACCCGACCGTGTTCGATCCGGAGCGCTTTGCGAAGGAAAACCTGGACCAGATACAGCCCTGCACCTACATGCCGTTCGGCGTTGGACCACGCACCTGTCTGGGGTCACATTTTGGGACGTTGCAGATCAAAATTGCCCTGCTAAAGCTGCTCTCCCAGTATCGCATCGAGCGTTCGCCCTCCACGCCCGAGGTGCTAACTTACCGCAAGAACGCGTTCACGCTCAACTCCAACGAAGGGCTGTACGCGGCGCTGGTTGAGGATGCGATGTGAAATATATACAACAACCGGACCAACACAAACAGTCATTTTCGGCGTGGTTTTTGCGATGCCACTCGGAAGCGGCTTCTATTTTAAAGCTATTAACGCGTAGCACCGTGGTGACACGACCGGTTCGAACAGTTGCACCAGAAAGCTGCGGTCGTGTCCGCACTCCCGCAGGTACAGTAGCCGATCGAGCAGGATGAGCGTCTCCACGACCGGCGCAAACTGTTGCCTTATCAGGTAGAACACTTTCAGCTGCTCCAGCTGGGCGCTAAAGCGCTCCTCCAGCTCCTGTAGGCTGTCGTCCGTAATCGTTACTCGCTGCTCCAGCCCTAACCTCCTTACGGATCGGCGCACATAGTCCACAAACCCGTCGCACTTGAGCCGCCCGACTTGGTGGGACTTTTTCTCGCCACACTCCAGCAACACCACCTGCAGCAGGGCCCGATAGCCAAGCTTATCGCTTGGGTTCTCCCTATTGGTGCAGGCACGTTCAATCGATTCCGCCGCCAAATTGCGCGCATTGCGTCCGAGGTAAAAGCTCTTACCCTGCAGGTATTTGCTCATGGGAAACCCATAGCCCGGGTTGTCGGACACTTTCGTCGGATTGTAGAACTCGTCCACCACGAACTGCTCCTGCATCAGATGGTAACAGCAGCCAACGTTGCAGATTCCCTTGATGGTGGGATTTTCGTGAAACAGGCGCAGACAGTTCGGGCCAAGGTTGCCGCACGTGTGCAAACCGCACAGACAGAACGTGCTGTGATGGCCGCCGGGGAAGTATTCTTGGGCCAGCTCAATCAGGTTGGTGTTGAAATCAATCAGCTGCGTTGCCGTGCGGTACAGCGTGTCCAGTGAGCCCTGTTGCAGCAGGTTGGTAAAATGCTCATCCTCTTCGAGGTTCGATTTTTGCACGGCTTTTGGTATTTTGGTCTGAAGAAACAGAGGAAAATGAGTTATTTTTGTCATTCCTAGACCAATCTATCAACCTTACCTTGAGTCGCTCTCGGCGCTTTTCCGCATTGCTCGTGTTTTCTTCGTTACAATCCACTCCAAGCACCTTGATGCCGTGCTCCAGCGCAATCCGCGAGGAAAGATATCCCTTCCCATCGCCCGCGTCAATCACCAAAATGTCCTCCAGGCTCGTGTCGGGTTGGGTCGCTGCCATACCGTTGCAAAGGGACGCCACGACGGCTGCAGCTACCTCCACCTCGTGACACTTCTTCACGTTCATCAGTTCCGTCATTTTCAGCCGCGTTTCCCTCCGACAGTCCGACAGCGCATCCATAAACTCGTCCAGCGTGAGGGCCGTTCCCCGAGCTTCCGCTCCTCCGAGACGGAACTGGCGTGTGTTTTTGATAAATTCCCGCACCGCCGGAAAGCAACCACCATCACGCTCCTCCCCGACAAACGATGGCGTAAACTGGCCCCAAAATATATCCTTTGCCTGCAAGTAATCGGACACGGTGCGCAGTTCGCTCTGCATCGCCACCGGCACGAACCGCTTCCAGTGCTGCTCGGTCAGATAGTCCACCATGTGGCAGTTGACGAACGGGAGATTGGGCTGCAGGAAGCGCACGATCGTGTCCACCTGCTGCCTGATACGCTCCATCTTCGCCAGCGACGGGTTAAAACGAAAGCCCATTCGTTTGCGTGTACTTGTAGGGCAGCTTCAGCAGTGCGCAGAGCCGCCGGTACGTGTTCCGGATGCGCTGCAAATCGTGCAGCAAATCAACGGCCGGATCGTTCTCGCGGGGATACTTTCCCAGCGCCGCCAGCAGCTCCTGTACCAGCGCGTGTGCCTTTTCGTTCGCTGCCGTCTCCGACTGGGAGGCAATCTCCGTCACGATTGTGTGATAAAAGCCGATTTCTCGTCCAATTTCCGAACCCTTCTTGTGGCCGTAATCTTCCGCCTCCTGTACGGACCGTTCCTGCCGCCCGTCCGCTAGCCCGTGGTGAAAGTGTTCCTCGATGATGCGCTCCTCGGTGAGAAAAATGTCCTCAAACACATCGTTTATATCACCGTTCTCTTCGCTCGTCATAGTTTTGTGCACGAAACCCGCTGCAATCACTTGGAAAAACTGCCGGACTGCATGGTGGCAGCGGAAAACAAAATGTAAACAAAACGACACGCCGGTTGGCTGTCAAACTGAGTTGGATAGTGGTCGCTTGTCGCTCAGGGCGCAGAGATAAAATTAACCTAAACAAATAAGTTTTTTTGCGACTTTTTCAATACTACTTTCACGATTTTGTAGAATAACAAATGTTCTTAAAAAGAGAATGTAAATAATCATTAAGAAACAAAAAAAAGTGTTCAACTGTTATACCGTCAACCGCGCACAGTGAGCGCTCCTCCGTTCGCTGTCACTTTTTTTCGACATTCCAGAAATTACCAGCTGTCAAATAGCAACCCCTTCTCCCCTCCTTCCCATCGCAGGCTGTGTGTGTGTTTTTCTGTTTTGTGCAAAACCGCATCCAAAATCGATCGACCGCTCGCCATCGTGTGTGCCATCGAAAACAAATCGCGTTGTAATTTGTGTGCATTTCTCCCTCCCCCGAGGTGGCAAAAGTGCAAGACAACTGCATTCAGCGTGCAACGATCCCGATCTATCCTGTGTCAATTGTGTGTGTGTGTGTGTGTGTGTCTCTCTCTCTCTCTGTATGCCCACACTAATCAAGCCCCCGCATCATTGCTATCGAAAAGTGATAAGGCAAGGTGTGTGTGTGCACCAGCCAATCCCGCGGAGAGGAATGCTGGTAGTGTGGTGCGCTGAAAATTGATAAAATTAAGCTGACTAACGGCAAACCCGACATCGCAATCAATTTGAAAAGTGAAACCGAGCTCGCTTGAGTGGCTGCAATTAACATAAGTCTCAGGCAAACCGGGGAATCCAAAGTCCGATCCCGACAACGCACCGAAAGAGAACAGAACTGAACCTCCTCAAAAAAATGACAAAATACTATGAAAGTGAAACCGTGTACAACTACTCCTGGGAGCAGGTCACACAGGGCTTCTGGAACCGATACCCGAACCCGTTCAGGTAAGGCTCACCCCATCATTCAGGGCTGGCGTGACGTCAGGAAGCTGTTGTAATATTACATCGCCTTGGCTAAGTCTCGTTTTAGCGTCCCTAGAAGGGCGGAAAATTTGTCAGCTTGTCAAAAAATAGCTGCAGTTTCGGTTGCTCTAGTTACCCTTTCGGGTGGCCAATGTGCCGCCAACTGCTTGTGTATGCGTGTGTGTTGTCCGCGCAACTGCAAGTGATTTTTGCGGTTGCTTGGATGCCCACCGCTCGCGCCAAGACAGATACATTCACTGCCCATGCCAATTATGTAATGCGCACACTGAGATTGCTACGACCATGCCTCTCCGGCACATGTGTAAATGTGCGGCACTTTCTCGCCGGTTGAACACGTTTTAATTCTGCTCCTTTACGTTCTATTTTTATGTAACCCGGCCTCCCCACCACCTCCATCGCATGCCGGCACGCGCGCACACACACACAACCATCTCGTTATCTGCGCCGGATGCATCGCGCACACACCACACGTACGCACACACAACACGCGACAGCTCGCACGTACTCTCCGAGGACACGGTCTGCCGGGAGGTGCGGAATGGGAAGCTGCACAGCAAGCGGCTCCTCACCAAGACGAACCACGTGCCGAAGTGGGGCGAGCGCTTCTTCAAGGCAAAGTCGGTCAACATCGTGGAGGAGTCGGTGGTCGATCCGAACGAGCGAACGCTCGTCACGTACACGCGTAACATTGGCTTCAACAAAATAATGGTAATATTGACACTTTTGCATTTAGAAATTAGAACACATTCTTTAAGCAAACACTTCCGCTCCTCTCTTTTCCAGAGTGTGGTGGAAAAGGTGGTCTACAAATCGCTCCCGGACCAGCCGGGCAAAACCATCGCCATCCGGTCGGCGTGGATCGATTCGTCCGTGTACGGCTTCGGTACCGCCATTCGCGCGTTCGGGCTGGAGCGGTTCAAGAAGAATTGCGCCAAAACGGTGAGCGGCTTCAACTACGTCCTGCAGCACATGTTCCCGAACAATCCGGTCGCGCTGGCAGCGGCCGCCGCCGCTGCCGCCAGCCAGGCCTCCAAGGCCCAGAAGCTGCGCGAAGCGGCCAAACACGCGTCGGACCACATGAAGGCGCAGGCAGAACATTTGGTACAGAACCTGTCCGTCAAGGGCTAGGAAGGAGGGGACACACACGGGGGGAGGATACCATGCATCAATTCCAACGGTAACGGAGCAGTCCCCCAGGTACACAAGTTGATGCCGTAGGTTTGATTTTAAGTCTTTGGTGTGGGGTTTTGTTCGGTACCGGGTTTTGTTACCCAAAAAAAGAGCTGTGGTTAGTACGTTAGAGAGAGGGAGAGAGAAGCAGAAAGAGAGCGAGAGATAGGAAATAGGAAAAGTTTTTAAAACAGCCGTTTCAAAAGTAGTTATTCCCATCTTCGATCCGCGGACGTAAAGCCAACGCAAAGCAGGTCGTGTTCCACATCTCAGCAGTATTGTCATGCGTGTGTGGCCTTGTTGGAAAGCATGCCCCATGACCCCCCGGTATACCACAAAGTCCCATGAAAAAAAGCCACAAAACCTACACAAAATGCCGGCAGGGCCGCCGCCCGTCCAAAGAGCCCGTTGAATTGTGCAATTTCCAAACGATTGGTTAATCATTCCACGTGATTGTGTGCGCATTGTGTGCCCCGGGAAGAACGGCACTCGACGATCTCATTTGCGCTTGAGATCACTTCTCGCTTAGCGCGGATCGCACGAAGTAGGTTGCTTGCTGCTGTTACTGCTGCTTCTGCTGCCGCTAAGCTGCTACTACTAGCAACCAGAACAAAAAACAGACGTTTGATAGTGTTTATTGTTAATCCATTAGTCTCTACTGTTCAAAAACCGAAGGGGCAGCGATCGAGCGGAGGAGGCGACAGCAGTTGTGCGCGAAAGATGGTAATACTGACTTGAATTCTCCCGGGAGGAAAGCAAACGAGAGACAGGGTAGATTATACATTTGGAATAGCGCGAATAGGACGTAAACTAGAATATTCAATTGTACGCTACTTTAAACATAACTGGAATAAATCCATCCTTAAACGAATATCCCTTTAAGAGCGATTTATGAATGTATAATGAAGAATGATGACAAACGCCTTTTTTAAAGTCAATTGTCCTTTACCGTTTGGTTCCAAAATGCTGGAAAATCTGAATTGCGAAAAAAATATAAAAAGAATAACTTTTGGGAAACGGTCAATAAATCGTGATACAGATTCCTTGAACTGCCCTGTAATATTGCTAACGGAACCACTATTAAGTAATTCTTTACCAAAACGTTGTTTTGAATACACTACCTCGAACGCATGGAAGTTCTCCGTTGGGCCAAATTCACAAAAAAGCGGAACGGGGTCCAAACGATTCCATAAAATGTCGGAACCAGATCCAAAGGGTAGGTTCAATTACTCCCGCCGGAACCACCCGGAATCGCCCGGAATCGTCTGGAATCGTCTGGAATGGTCTGGAATCGCCCGGAATCGTCCCTAAAATTTTTAGAGTGTCGATGGAACCTCTTATTATACTGGCAACAAAAGGCCTTTTATAATGCTCGTTTCATCGGTAGGGAGGCACGTAACTCCGATCACTCCATAGTAGTTTCTGAAATGAAATCGAATCGGAATCGGATCACTCCCGACGATTCCGACGATTCCAGACGATTCTAAACGATTAAGAACGATCCCGAAAGATTCAGACGATTCCGGACGATTCCAAACGATTCCAGACGATTTCGACGGAGCTAGCGATTCCATTTCACTGGAGTCGGAATCGGAATAAAAAAACCTGCCCAGACCGGAGCGGAACTGTGGGTGCAATCCGAAAAACCAATCTCTAGTGCATACAAGTTCGGTAGGAGCATATGAGGTCGTTCATACGGCAAAAGTGATAAAAATGTTCTATTCTAAAAAAAATCTATTTTTATTTATCACATTCGCCGTTTGTGAATCAACCCAACTATAAAGTGCAAACTCCCTAATTAGCACGAATTTTTACCAGGGAGGTCATACTGTTGAACGCGTATGCATCTACCAAACCTACTGAACCTACCGAACTCGTTGCACCCACTGGTAGGAATCGCATATGCCTTGGCGAACCTATCGAACCTACCGAACTCGTTACATCCGACTCCAGGTCGATCCGTTAGTGGAGTCGTATAACCCATCACTAAAAATGAGTTGTAAAGCGTATCGAGCAGTCGCTTCAAGGTAAGTCACTTATCAAATGTCCATCTATCTTGGAGGTCTTGGAGATAAGGTGTAGGATACGCGTTAACAATTTGGAATCGTGCCATCACAAAGGAACCTTACAATAGAACTAAAACAAATGACGGCCAAAGCATCATTTCACTTCTACCACACGACGAATTCCAATGGTTTTTCGTTTTATTCGGAAACATTTCACTTCGATTGTTCTTCACTTACTTGCTAATGCTGCTTTTTTAGAAAAATGCGCGTCAAGCGTTGCCCTCCTCCTCCTTTTCCTCCTTCTCCTCCCCACGACAACACTTGCCTACGAGAGAAAACGAATAATAGGTAAAACAGCAAAACAAAAAAAGTACCCACCCTATCCTTAAAGTTCTCCCTCTCCTTCCTCCCCCCCCCCCCCCCCTCTACTGTTTCTTGAAGCTCTTTAGAATCGGGTAGATGTTTTCGAACGCGTCGTAAATCTCCTGCCGCACCTTAGCCCCCGTCAGCACCACCTTGCCGGACACGAAAATGAGCAAGACGATACGCGGCTTCACCATACGGTATATCAGTCCGGGGAACAGTTCCGGCTCGTACGAGCTGAACCGACCGTGCGTTAGCACCAACCCTTCCAGCCGAATCGGAAACCGCACGTCACAGCTGCCCACCATGTTCTGTACCTTAAAGTCAAGGAATTTGGCCTAAAAAGGGAGAGAGGAAATTAAGCTAAATTGGTCCAAGGCCACAATTGGTGTCATCCTTCGCAATGCGTACCGTAAAGCCAAGCTTCTGTATGATACGCGCGTACTTTCGCGCCGCCAGTCGCGAATCGTCCTCACTCTTCGCGCCCGTGCACACCATCTTGCCGGAGGAGAAAATCAGCGCGGTCGTGCGCGGCTCCCGGATGCGCATGATGACCGCAGCGAAACGCTTCGGATTGTACTCGGCGTTACGGGCGTGCAGGGCAATCTTTTTGAGATCGAGCTTGCAGCTCAGGTTCACCGTCGAGACGATGTTTTGCAGCTGCGGCAGGATGGCCGGTTCGCTCGGCGTCATCGGTGTCATCGGGGTGGCGGGACCCATCGTCTGGTGGATGTTGACGCTGCCGATGTTTTCCGGATCCCGCACGCTGCCCCCGCTGCCGCTCTGCGGGTGGCTCGGTGTTGCTGCCGCCTTCGATTCCGTCATCGGCACCATCGGTGACATGAGACTTTGCTGGGGGGCAGAAAAAGAAAGGATTAGAACGGACTTTAGCAGCAAACAAGAAACCACCAAATCCAATCCGCTTACCGGTGTCTGTGGTTGAATCATGTTCTGCGGGGTGGAGAAGCTGGGCGCGTACGTGTGCATGCTCTTGCCGGACGTCGAACCGATGGCCGGCATTGTGTAGTTGCTCGAGCTAAGGCCACCCATCGGTGTCATGTGTGGCATCGACTGTTGCTGCTGGTAGGCGTGGGGCAGAATCTGCTGATCCTCCTCCGGCTGGTGCAGCGGCGTCCCGATGCTGGGGATCGAAAATCCCGGACTCGGCAGCATCTGGTCCATGGCTGGTGGCTGGCAAAGGTCTCGGTAGCGTGTAAACAAGCGATGCAAACAAACCTTCCAACCGCTACGAATAGGCACAACGCGACGCTGTGGCGCTTTTCGAATAGATGCCTTGTGCCGTTTGGGGTTGACGCGTTTGCCGATCCAGTACACACAAATTACTATACGAAAATGCCGGGAATATGGTGCGAAATCAACAGAAACAGCCAATTCGCGTCCAAAGTGTTGTTTCTTGTTGGCTTGTTTTGGCTAACACTCGTTTGACAGATTGGCTGTAGGACAGAATTTGACGCGTATGACAGTTTCGATTTCTGAGCGCGCATAGTGGGAAAATGTTCGAACTTTGGCCAAATTCGAAATTTGATTTAGAAACCGTTGCGAATTGAACGTTATTTTTTAACACAACATAGATAGTCATTTTTATGGAAGAAAATGTATCAAATCATCTACGTAATGCCAACATAGCATGATTATAGGATTTATTGTGGCCATTTCTAAACGTATAAACTAAGAAATAGCTGTACCACGTGTTCAACATGTAGTTTTCTAAATGTAGCGCGAATTAAATGAATTCAAAATATTTATGTTCAAAAATGCACATACAGATTTCATCCTACTTACCCAACATTATTCATTTTCTTTCTTTCTTTCTTTAGCTTACCTTTACGACCACCACAAGCACAATTAAATAAATAAAACTCGTGTTATAGTGTTCACCAAAGAAAAACTTTACTCCCTCTGCAACAAGGATTTCCGACACAAAGTACAAAAGAGAGTTTTACACAATAAATATATGGCAACCGATCAACGACGCGATCAATCGAAAACTGGGATTGGCTTTAAAAATGGAAACACGCGAGACGCTCCACCTCACTTGCGCGAGTCAACGTTCTGTTTCTGAGTTGTTGGTTGTTCTGTTTTGTTTTACAGTTTTTCAAAAAAAGAAACGTTTTAATATATTTTGCTTTGTTTAAAGCCCGGTTTCTGATCTTTTGTTTTGTGTGTTTCCTGTTTGTTTTCTTTTTTTTTCTTTAAAATACAAATACTTTTCAAAAATAACACACATTAAGAGACACAAGCAAAAGAGCATTAGAAGAAAGAGGGAGTTTTGTTTTGTGTTTGTATCTTTCGTTTTTTTTTTCTCTTTTTTGTTGTTGTTTATTTTTTATCCCTTTCTTGTTTACTTTTGATGTTCTTTTTTTTCTTTCTTTATGTCTCAAGTATAAGTAGAGATTATGGCTGTGTATTCGTGTACGTAGTACAACAAAGCACAGTAATGGCTTTGCCGTCTCCTCTCCCTAAACAAACGTTCCAAGAGAGGGTTAAAGAGTGTTGTTTACTCATGTGTGTAGTTTTTTTTTTTTTGTGTACGTTTTTTTAAACTACTTCTGTCACAATAATAATTAGTAGTAAACCGCGCAACCAACTGGAATGCTTCTGCCTCGTTTACCAGTGGGGGAAAAGTTACTTGTATCTTTTCTCTTTTTCTCTCTAAAATATATTGTTTTCTTTGAACTGTAGCCAAGCTGCCGATTCGGTTTTACATTTCCTTTTCCATTGCTTCTTTCTCTTTTCCAACAAATATTTGTTGTGTGTATTGTGTCTCTCTGTCTTTGTTATCTTAGTCTTTTTTCTGTCTTAACTTGTTTAAACTGTGAATAAACTGCTGTGTTTATCTATTGTTGCGCTAATCTTTTACATCTTTTGCATTAGCTATTGGCAGAGCACACGGTAATGTTTCTGTATTTCATTGCTGTTATTTTCTAACGGTAGCAAAGTGTTTGCCTTTATATACGGAGGGAAGAAAGAAGAGGAAGTAGAAATTGGAGTTGGTTTAGAGTAATAGTACAAACATTTGTAGGCGATAGTAAGCAAACACACAGGGCGCGCCTCTAAAATACAGCTTTTTTCAGCCAAAAACGCACACAAACAACGTACACATTGAGGACAACCACACACACTCACATACACAAACACACACACGTAAGAGACACAATAGAATGTCAATGTGAAAAAATGGGCATGCAAGAGGCACAATCTATCAATCAATTAAGGCGAATATTTGATCTGTTGAAAAGTTTCGGCTGTTTCCTCCCGCCCCTTCAAGGGAAAGTGTAGAAAAACTGGTGTTTGTTTCTATAATGTTTCAGGATCAAATGGTGAATGTTGTGTAGTAAAAACGCTTACAAAAGTAAAACATTAAAATATAATCACAAGAGCGAAAGAGAGAAGGAGAGAAAAAGAGAATAGGTAGTAGAGAGTGCTCTTCAGCTGTTTATTAATTATTATATTTGTTTGCCTTCATCTCTGCCTTGCCTTCAAACGACCAACACACATCAGTATCCTCGCTCTCTCTCTCTCTATATTTCAAATGCAATTCCCATATCCAACGGGCTTCCCAAAACACGCAACAAACCCTATCCTCCTTCTCCTCCTCTGGCCTACAAACCCTTCTTCCAAACGAATCTCTTCCGTGCCACGTGGGCGCCCGTGCGCCTCCATTTACGCAGCGCGCACGTTAAAGCGCAACCCACAACACTCTGCTACGCGTACGCGGGAGGTGTTGCGCGCGCTGCAAACACTCACGCACATCAACTAATGCATACGCACATACACAAACGCACACACACACACACGCGGGCGATCGCACGCAACAATGTGGTGGTGGTGGTGTAGTAGGCGATGGTGGGGATTTTTGTGTCAAATCTGTGTATGTACGTTTCTTCCTGTCTCTTACTCTGTGTGTGTGTATATATAGATATCTATACTGTATTAATATATCTTCGTTCTTTTCTGCTTTCCCTCTCTTCTTTTGACGCTTTCTATGTTCTGTTTGTTTCCAGTTTTGTGTTTTTTTAATCTACTAGTGTACCTGTTTGCAACTTACTTTTCTTCTTATGCTTTGTTTTCCTCTTTGTTACCTTTGCATTACAACACCTTCTGTTTTTCTTAATTTTGTTGTTGTTGTTTTCACTTGTTCCGTGCTTTTTTAATTGTATATGTGCATTAATGCGCCAACCATTTTCAAAATGCTGCTGCTGCTGCTGCTGTTGCTGCGACTGCTGCTTGCCTTTGCTTGCTTCTGCTCTTATCATATATTTTCCTTCTTCTCTTTTGTATGCGTATGTATGTGTGTGTGTGTATGTGTTTGCCTATGTTTGTATTTGTTTGTGTGCGAGAAAATTGTTGTAATTAGCTGTTTTCTTTCTGTTATCTGTTGTTTTGTAGTTTTTTTTTTGGGTTTGTTATTAGGTTTTATCCTTTTTTTATGCTCGTAGTGGGTTTTGCTTGGATTTTTGTTTGTTTTTTTTTTTATTTAACTTTGTTTTTTTCGCTGTTTACCTCTCAACTAACAAACGCGACAACGACGACGACAACGACGACGAAAGAAAGAAAGGAAGAAAATGTCTTTCTTTTTGGGAGTTTTTTTGTATCGTGTGTAGTAGAGCTAAGTGTGTTCGTTGATTCCTAACTTTGTTTTGGAATTGTTTAAACGGTTTTGTTGTGTGCTCGAAAGTCTGTGAGTGTGTGTGTTTGTGTGTGATTGTATTGTTTGTTTGTGTGTGTTTTTTCTTCTTTTAAATACGTTCTCTCTTCTCTTACTAGCTTGGTAGTAGTAGTAGTTCTTTAGTTGAAAAGCTCTTATTTTTATCAATAATGAGTTACTTACTGCATTTTTATACTATCTTTTGTGTTTCTTTTCTCTTCTCTTTCTTCTTATGCTTTGTTGTGTGTGTTTTTAACTACGCACTTATACCATTCATTCCCATACACTATATGCGGTGCTGTGTTTTGCAATATTCGCTTCGCATTGCATTCTAAGGTGGATTTTTGTTTTGTAACTGACAATTTGCTGACAAACGTTTTCATGTTAAACATTGATTAAACCGGTGTTAACTGACATCTTGGACACCATACACTTCCTCGACACTCCCTCTGCTACTAAAACCCGAGTGAGACTATCATATACGGTGTGTGTATGCGTGTGTGGGTTGGTTACTTGCTTTCTTTTTCTACAGCGTAAGAACGTTTCATAAACGTGAGATGGATTTGCAAATCGTAGTCGATGTGTTTTGTTTTTTTTTGTCCGAAGGATACAACACAGCTGCTTCTTCTTCACACACACACACACACGCAGCCACCGGTTCATTCTTCTGATTCTGTTCGTCTTAGGTCCCTCTTTAAGTGCAAGCATTTAACTACCCCTAAATCGGATTGAGGCTACTACTCTGTTGCTGCTTCGATAGCAATCGTCTTACGCACCACACATACACACTGTCAATAAGCCACTAAATGACGACAAAGAGAGATACAACTATATCAATCAATCCAATTCGGCCATCATACTAGGATAAAAGGATAAGCTGCTATCTGCGCTGCTGCTACTGCTGCTGCTGCTGCTGCTGAAGCCGCCGCCGCCGCTTTAGCTGTTTGCGCTGCTGCTGCTGCTGATGCCGCCGCCGCCGCTGAGTTTGCTGCTGCTGCTGTTAGCTGAACGCTTTCCTTTGGTGTTGGGCTGTTGAACAAATTCGTGCTCGTGGTGTCATAGGAACACACGCAAATGCTTTGCTGAGAGACACACGCAAACACTAAAATTAATCGAACGGAGTGGTGTTAAAATAGTTTTAGAATATCGATTATGTTTAAAGTGATTTTTGAATTAAAGAAGAAAAAAAAACATTCTCAAAATTCAATTTCTTTATACTTTCCCATCCTGCCAAAAGAAAAACAAAACGAGCAGAAAATCCTTTTGCATCAACAACCACACCAATCACCGAAAACAGATCAATTGCAAACCTCTCTCTCTCTCTCTTTTCCTCTCTGTTCTCGATATTCACAAACAACCAATGTCAACCAGAAACGATGTGGAATATTTTGGAGAATTTTGTATGAATATTGAAAATTGGGCGCGCGTGTGTGAAGTGTGGAATGTAGAATTGGATAATTCATTCTTTTATGTGTGGGAGAAAGTGTATGTTGTGTGTTACACCAAAACAAGTACTCTTGCATCAAGTCTTCTTTCCCGAGTTTAAAAAAAATCTAGCTTCACTTGTTTAACAACATAACCCACATATTCAACAGTCCCTAAAGAAAGTAAATGAGCTAGATAAATGCATCAAAAATGCTCTAACCGTATCTTCAAGATCCTTTTTGAAAGTATTTTAGCTAGATCTTGTAAAACATATCCTTATCTTCTTATATAGCTACTAAGCTACTAACTAATACCTTTCTGTTCTCTATTCTACTCTCTCTCTCTCTCTCTCTCTCTCTCTCTTTCTCTCTCTCTCTCTCTCTCTCTCTCTCTCTCTCTCTCTAACTATCTCTCTTTTTATTACATACTGCTGAACCACATTATTCAACATTTTAAACATTTTCTTTCTAAATTCCCTCGTTCCATTATGCGCGCTGGTTGTAGATTCATCACACTATCTATAACAGATACCCTCCTCTAAAAGGTTAATGCTCTTTTGGTGCTTCGATTAATTCAAATATGCCGATGGAGAGAGAGAGAAAGAGAGAAGGGAAAATTGATTTCCGTAGATTTTAGTTGATTTTATTTTTACAAAAAAATGTACACAAATAGATTAAGGATAGTGTTTAAATTTAATTTAATTTAAATCTTTTTCTTTTCCGGTGCCTTCCTCTTCTTTCCCTCCATTCCTCTCTGACTCATTCCTCAGCTGCTCTGCTGCTGTTGCTGTTGCTGCTGCTATCTTCTCTGCCTATCTCTGGACCTGTGGTGCCCGTGGCGACTCAGCCGCCACGCGCCATTGACCACCTTCCTACTCCCCTTCCTTTCCAATTTGCTTTCTTTCTACTCTTTTCTCTGTCCGGCGGTGTTTCTTTTTTCTCTCTCTACTAGCTGAATTATATTGAAATTTTGTTGTTTTGGAAAAGCTGCGCGAAGGGATTTTGTTGTGATGCAGAAGATTAAAGTGGTGGTGGTGTGTTGGTGTAGTAGCAGAAGTAGTACACTAGAGTACTGTGGTGTTGTTGTGTAGAGCAGTGGTAGTAGTAGAAGAGGAAGTAGAAGTAGATAATAGTAATAGGTAATAGAGTAGTAATAGGGTGTTGTACACACGACGCTAGAGAATTGAGTGGAATTGCGCGGTGATGGTTGTTGCTGTCGTTAAATAGCTCTGTTGTGTTGTGTGTGTCGTGTGTGTGTGTGTGTCTGTCTGTGTGGTTATATTATTAGGAGTAAAGAGTAAAAGGTTTCATTTTTTGCTGTGTGTGCTCCACCCTTTTGTTGGTTTGCATTATTACAATATAGGAGTTGATTGTATGCCCTTTTTTTTGTTTTTCTTTCTTTTACCATTTTTATTTATCTTCTTATTTATAATTGTGGTTGTTACAATTAAAATTTTTTAAGTTATATGTGTTTTGCCTTTTTTTTCTCTGCCGACTCTTGCTGTACCTTTCCATTTTGTTTACTTTTATTTTGCAATAAGGATTTCTCTTCGGGTTTCTCTTTTTGTTTTGTTTTGTTTCTGTTTTGTTTTGTTTTTTTGGAAATGAGAATTTTACCTTGTTTCTCTTTCTTTCGTCTGCGTGGGAAGAGAGAGTTGTTGTGTTGTTGTGTCTCAATGTGATGGTAGTGGGTGGGTGGTGGTGGTGGTGATGAAGAAGCTTTGTTTTTAAATATTATTATGGCTGTTGCTGTTGTTGTTGTTGTTTATTTTTGCTGCTGCTGTTGTTACTGCTGTTGAAAGTTGTTAAAATATTATAGCTGCTGTTTTGCTATTATTTTGCTTGCTGATGTTATTTTCGGGCAGCGCTTTTTGATGCTATCTTTCATATCGGTTGGAGATGTTATCAAAAAGCTGTTTGTTGATTTGCTATGCTTAGGTAGTGTTTTCAATTTGTTTCCATCATGTTTGTTGTTGTATACTGCTTACTTCTGTGTTATGCTTAAGAGTTTTCTTATTTAATGTTTATCTCTCGTTAGCTTTACTCTTTTCTGTATGGTTTCTTGCTCTTTTACGTTGCGTTTTTGTTGTTGTATGTAGCTCTTTTCCACTTCCTTTCTTTTCATCATCATCATCATCATCCTCCTCTCGCTCTTGTCTCCTCCACTCCATTAAATCCCACGCTGCATTTCTCCACCTCTTCCGCTTCTCGCTCTTTTTTTAAATCCAAATCGATAGCGTTGCGCAGCTGTTGTTGCGCGTGGCTACAGTCTTCTTAATAAACAAATAGAAAGGCGCAATGTATCGACCTGTAGCTCACTTCGATGTCATCATTGTTACGAATTCTGGAATAGTTAAGAGAGAGAAAGAGAAAGAAAAATGGTAAAACAAAACGGAAATTAGTTGTGCAAAAGAGGAAAGTGAAACTAAAAACAAGAAAAAAAGAACAAGAAACTCCCTTACTAAAAAGAGTAACACTTATATTTTTACAACAAGATATAGCAAATAATGCAAGAGTAAACACTAATTAACTGTCCATAAAACAAGATAAAGTGGTAGAGAGATATAAAAAAATTCTTACTAGTAGAATAGGCAGTATTATGCAAAAAGAGAGGCACAAACATACGCCTTGTTGAGACACTCATTGTTTGCGCCAACACCAACTGGGGCTCTGGATGAATATATTAACATATGTTTGGCTTGTGCAAAAGAATGATCGTGCAATTTGTGTATACGCGGTGTGTGTAAGAGTAAAACAAAACAGTACAACACCGCAATTGCGTGTGTTGTTCGTTATACCGGAGTAATGAGACGTTTAAGAATGGCAAGTGCTCACGACGCGGTGTCTAAATCTACTCTATATAATTTTCAATATTTAAAAGCATTAAAATCAATATTTCAACAATATATTCTTCCTATACTATCATCCATCAACTCGAATTTACGGATAAAGTAACGCTTCTCGAAAATAGTTCACACAATAGTAGTAACGGACACACAGCGCATCGATAACGGATGCTGAAGTGTCCCCGGACCTTCCACACTACGTCATCGTTCGCTGCAATTTGCTTCGGTTCTTTTTTGAAAAGAATAACCCCACAATGCCACCACACTAACTGCGGTGTCTCTCTCTCTCATCCACAAGCAAATATTAATAACAGTGCCATCGTGCCCGAATAACCGCAGTATTATCTTTATGGTAGGATAGGATGGCGGTGGTGGTTAGTTAGCGGAACCTAGGAGCCACACTTCTCGCTAGAGTAGAGGAATATTATTAAAACCTAGACACACACACTCGATGTTACAGTTCTTTTTTTTCCTCCCAGTGCTACTTCTAGACTTTGCGCCATCGTTTTAGATGATTATTTACAGAATACTGTAGCGCCGGCTGTGTGGTTCTGGTTACAGCCGTATACACACAGTGAGTTGGACTGCTGGAGTACATGCAGGGGGAAGGGAGTGTCCCCATCATCATAAGCATCACCCCTTTCAGTCTACAAAGAGAGAGGCTGATCGCGCAAAAGCGTTCGTCACCTCCAGTGTAGTGAGAATTCGAGATGCAGTACCACTACCCGACGTATGACGTAGATAAAACTTACAAGACCGTGCTCATTACGCGCCTTGCAAAACGCAAGACTATCCTCCCTCATTTGCCCTGTTTTGTAGTCGTTGTCGGTGGACCGACCACACATGGAAGATAAATCTTCCAACAGCCAACGGTAAACAACACAAAACCCGGCGCAACTTCCACTGTCAACCCGGGTGTCGCCTGTCGAAGGGTGTTTTAGCAGCAGTAGTAGTGCAGCACAAACACCTCCCAACCCTTGCTTTTGGTAGAGTTATCCTAGGTACAACGGGTTCCAATAGTTCAACCCGAAATGACGTTGTCTTGCGCTGTACTACAAAATACTACTACCATCGCCGGAACTGTATCGGATCAGAGAGATAGAGGGCAGAGCGCTATATTAAAAAGACTATTTGAACAGCAACATATGGCGGCGGGGGATCCATAAACAAATCGTAAGACGGAAGTGTAATACACAAAGTACAGTGTTGCCATAAATCTATTTAGCGCAGGTTACGACGCGCCGAGCAATACCAGAAGCATATGCTGTTGAGGCAATCTTTATTTAACCAAGAGCTGCACAGAGTTTGCAGCCACGGGTTATTAAAATGGTTATTATTATATTGCACCAGAATATGAAGCTACACTTACTAAGGGTTTTACTTGAAATCACAAACCAATTCATTAAATTGTAACATCAATTAAAGGTTTAGAAATGCATCAAACTCCATAGAAAATTCTGACGATTATGGTGCTTCTGGATCGATCATCACCTGTGTAAAAGATCGATAACAATACCCAAATAGACCATCCCGCACTACTATGGGAGGATTGAAGAGTCTAAGTCACGCGGGCAAAGCAAGTCGTCACACGCCGACAATGATATCACATGATGACGCGTGCGACGGGGCGCAGCAGCAGCCATTCCTGACCAATCTCAATCAAACCCGAAAAAGCTCTCATTACAACAAAAAAGAGAAAAACACAATTAGAAAGCGGTCCCGTGATTTCGGGTTATAAAAAGATACTGCCGCGGCCACGCCCCATTCCCACCATAAATTAACCTGTTTTTTGTGTCAATCTGGTCAATGAAAACACATATACCACACACATCCCCCATCAAAGAGAGGTGGTGGAGACCATGAGTATGGCCGCAGGAAGACAGCGGAACAAACCCTTTCCTTTTCTGAGCTGTTTATACACCTCCGAACAAGGTTAAAAACATAACAACACAGTGAGTGGCGGTGGTGCGCCGCTGCTTCTCGATAACAAGTGATCGTGGCGAGCGTGCCGATGGCTCACCCGACTAAAGATCAACGATCGTTTTACTTGTGTTTTTGCTGGTTCGTGTACACCTTGCGTCACACTGCCCCTTAGAACTCTCTCATCGTCTTCGCCCTTCGCACCCGCTTTTTGCCTTCATCCGTGGCGGAACAACATTCGCCATTCTCGTGTGTCTCACGAGCAGCAGCACACTTCACCCTTCTAGAGCGATGAGTAAGCGAAAAGCGCCGTGAGTAATTCATTCCCAACTCGACCGGGCAGCAGTATACACAATTGGTAGATGATGCCTACGCGACAGTATACACCCCCCGTCAGATGATGACGCTGAGACGCCTTTTTCATCCCGTGCATACAAAGCAGGATGTGGTGGCAGAGCTCGGCGAGTAGGAGTTGTAGGTAGTAGTAGGTCCAGCACGCTTTACGACCACCCTAACACACCATAACTTGTGTGAATTTGTATTTTGCATAATTCGAGAAGACTCCCCTCGCTCCCCATATTGCGCACCATATTGGTGTCGTTCGGCGGATGATGCAAATGTAATTTGCAATCAACGGTGGTACTACAACAACTCCTCCCTCCTCCAGGGGCCAATAATAGCCAAAAAGGGTTTAGTAATAAATTACAACAACATTCCAAAGAAAAAAGCATTTTTAGCAGTAACACTAAAAAGCGACAAAAAAGCACGTCGCACAAAAATAGATCCTCTAACAAATCTCTATGTGCACCAACCAAGCCGCCAACCAACACGCTCTCCCTCCTTCGCTACTAAAGGCATTTCTTTATGTGCATTATATTGAGAAAGCGAAACGGGGTCCTCTACTTTTCTTTTTGTTCGCCCTGCCGTGAGCCGACTTCCGAAACGGTACACACCACAAAAGGCTTGAAATTTATGAGTTCACGTGTTTCGCGCAACAACCAAGCTCTCATTCCCTCCCAATATACACACACAGCATTCACGTTCGTGTGCTCCACAAGTTTTATTACGCCTTCCACCACTGGGTGCGTGCGCGTTACACTATACACAGGACGGCGGTGTGGTGTGTACGTTATTCTGTTAAAAAGGCTACCCTCTACACAATACAAGCTCTTTAGCCGGCTGCCACTGCCACTGCTGCTGCTCGCGGTTATATTTTTCCGAAACACTCCTTTTCGTTTATTCCAACAGCGTAATATCACCCCAATGGGGGGTTTTGAGGGGGTGTGTGTGTGTGTGTGTGTGTGTTGAAGGTGCATCAAATATTAAACCACCTACAACACCACCACCACCTCCAAACACACCATATTTTCGCGCTCCCCCTGGTTAGGGGATGGTTAGATTTTTCGCGAAGAAGCTTTATTGCCGCAGTCGGATTTTTTGCGTAACACAGAGCCGCCTCCCCTCAGCACTGTTTGCCAAAAGGGAGCGGCAGCAATGCGAAATATTTCACCCCCAAGCGAAAGGGGCGTAAATGTTGGAGAGGAGTATCTTTGCGAAAAATTTAAGGAGTGGAAAAGTCTGGATTGCGCTGGAAAAATTGCATGCAGCACGCAAATACAGAGGAACAACACACTGGGGTGTATGGTGCAATCCATCAATTCAGGAACACTGCGAGTGCATAGTGAGCTGATTGTCATTTGCTAGATTTCTACCGCGCCAACACCATGAACATGCACATGACTGCCCCACACACCGGAGGGGAAAGGGGTCCTGTGATTTCAATCATGCATACGCGACTGCGGCACCCCACCACACTGGGTGAGGAGAATGAAAAAAGCTGAGTGATTTATTTTCGTTGATTTGCACAACCACCACCAAAAAGTGTTAAGTATGCGCTCCCAGAGCTCTGACCTCTAGGATTTTCGTGCATTGAAATCATCAAGTTTGCTCGGATGGGTGGTGTGTGTGTTGTTGGTGGTCCTTTGAAGAACCTGTCAGAAGAGTTTTACACACATCCTCACACAAAAGGATCCTCCCCTTCATCAAAACTGCATCACACACACGCAGACACCAAACACAACCGCCAAGTCAAACACACATCATCTTCTTTCATTCAGACCCCGTCGTGTTTGCCTTTGAAGATGATGGGCTTGGCGCTTCAAAGTTACAATGTAAAAGCACGCTCCTTCTACTATCTCCCCTCTTTGCACACACACATTTGGCAAATCCTTTTTCCTTTTCGTCGGAGAATAATACTTCTTGAAGGCAGAACAAAAACGCGGTGGCAATAAAAAAAAGAAAGAGGGAAGACCTTGTGCAATATATGCACCACGACCGAAACCTTCACTTTTTCAAAGGCTGTTTTTTCTAGTGGATTGTAAAATGTGCACAGAGGAGGCACCCCAAAAGGCGCACGCGTGCCTGTGTGTGTGTGTGGTTGTTACAGAAGGAGGTGTAGTGGGCGGTAAAGTGAATGGTAAAGTCAACAAATGATTGAAATGCAACTTTCAACAGTGTCATTCAGGGATGAGTGACTGCAAAACG
This sequence comes from Anopheles coluzzii, assembly GCF_943734685.1. Taxonomy (NCBI): domain Eukaryota; kingdom Metazoa; phylum Arthropoda; class Insecta; order Diptera; family Culicidae; genus Anopheles; species Anopheles coluzzii. Next base: position 67,929,514 of record NC_064671.1, on the reverse strand, counting down.
AAGCAAGAAGTGACTTTGAGCCAACTGGTCACACACAAAAAAGTTTGAATTATATTCCTACAACAGGGCAGAGGTACCCATTTCCTGCAATGTAACACGAAAATGTTCAAAAGTCAAAACCATCGTCGCATGTTAACTCATAAAGTAAGCTCTTATTGGGGAGCTGACGCTCCTCACAGGACACGAAACACGAAGAGCTTGACGTCGCAAAAATCAAAACATGACCCTGGCAACATGCTGATGGCGCAGTATTCTTTGTATTCTTGGAGAAGCCGCCGAGAGTTTGGTGGCGCGTTTGGTGCCTGGAAGAGCGGCGCAATGAAACTAAAACTCTGCTATATTCCGTCCTCCTCCTTGCTGCTTTTACGCTTGTATATATCGATCAAACGGGGTTCGATTGATTTGCACCAATCTGTCCATATACACACAATACACATACACCAGCACAAGAAAGGACGACAGAATTTGTTTGGCTATTACCCCCAACGAAATGGATGTTAACCACGCCAGGTAGTGGTGGATAGAATGTGAAACTAAAACAAAACAAAAAACCATTGCTTCTCTTGCACAAAACAATAACACACTGGCTCTGCTTCGAAACAATGCTTGGTGTGGGCGCCAAAGGCAACTCTTACCTTCATAATTAACCTGGCCATCGCCATCTATATCGGCTTCACGGATCATCTCGTCGACCTCCTCGTCTGTTAGCTTCTCGCCCAGATTAGTCATGACGTGGCGCAGCTCAGCTGCAGAGATAAAACCGTTGCCGTCCTTGTCGAAGACTCGGAATGCCTCCCGGATTTCCTCTTCACTGTCCGTGTCCTTCATTTTACGAGCCATCATTGTTAGAAACTCGGGGAAATCGATCGTGCCGTTACCTGTGCGCGCCAAGAAAATTGGAAACAATAGTAATATTAGTAATCATGTAGGTAAAGGCGATGACTATAGTTTTATGAAGTAGTTTTATTTCAGGAAAAACATTCGTTAGACTCATCAATGCAATACATTCCAAAATGGTAAAGAAAATTACCCAAAAAGATGTTGTTGCCTCACAAGTTACCTCAAATCATGTTTATTTAAATTTCATCTGCAAAAGTCAAATCATCAATAATACAATAAAAAGTCGCAAGAACACACAAGCCTAGAATCTGCTTAATCCCGTACATATTCAATATCTTATGCGCTACAAAGCAGACTTACCTCACCATCAGGACGACCTTCCCAGTGCGTACATATATAAATATGTGAAATTATACGCATGTGTAGTAGACACCTATAATGGACACCTCCGCTAGGGTCGCAAACGAAACACCTTCACCACGCCAAGAAAGGAGCAGAGCCCAACACCTTATGGTCAAAGGAGCAAAGCGCTACAGGCGCTTAAATATATTATAATGCTCCGTTTTTCTTCCAATTCCAAGAAGTAGACCGTACAACACAGTAAAAACGATACTCAAGGATGTACCCTCGCTTGTGTTTTTCCATGGATTCCAGAGCAAAAGGTAGACTCTACCTGCCATACACTTGACTGTACATCTTTGCTTTCGTAATGCCACGTGTGGAGGGTGGTTTGTATCGATTTTTCCCCGTACTATGCGGGAACGTATATTTGAATGTCTTACTGCAGAGAAGGAGAAGCGAAGGTAACAGCAGATTTCACTACAACATGGAGAAACACACCACTACCTAAATCAAAATCCCGAGCCACCCTTAGAGAACATATACAAAGCATACACATCCAACAACACCAGGGGCACACAACACGCCGATGTTACCGTTTCCCGCGCAGGAATCAATTTCGAGGGGGCGTCGGTCAGTGTGTATAGGTGTTTTCGATTTGAAAAATTAATGAACACAAACTACTGATTGGTAAACTGATTGAACCATTCTCCCCTAAATGGTTGTTTTTAGTTTGCTTTTTTTGGTAGGCAATAAAAAGCGCCTTGGGGGAGATTTTAATGTGTCAGTGTGTCCTTGCAGACATAACAAGGACTAACAACGGTGGCGCCATGTTGCCCACCATGGTAGCTAAATGTTGGGGAGAAGAAGAATGTTAACCAAAAATTAACGTTTAATGTTTTTCATCATATAACGTCATTGGCAAGAATTGTTGAACACACAAAAAAGCATATCCCAATGTCATAGGATGGACACAAAGAACTTTGGAGCAGGATCTTTCAGCTCTAAAAATGAATTTAACAAGACTCCCCACGACCATCCATGCCCTTTTAAAATAAGGCTTCATACTTTACAGCAAACTAAATTAATTCTACGATATTGTTATCCTCCCTCTCTATCTTCTCTGGTGTACAATAGAGAGCATTCTGATCTGATTTCTAATCTCGGAAAAAGGCTACTATTCCAAATCTGAACAGAGGCATTATTGGTGGTGGTGTGGTTACTGGTAATTGTACAACCACAATCGCACCAACAAAATAGGTTGCGCCTCAAGCTCTTTTGCTATGTGTAACCACCACCAACTAACCCTACCACCCTCTTCTCGGTTCGATAGACTTCCCTTCCTGCCTTATACACCAGAGCGGGGACAACAACCCAAAAGCAAAGGACACAAGCCGCAGAGCACGAAGAACCTTTCAATCGCGTACAAACCCCCCGCCGATTGAGGACGCCAACGCCGAGGACTAGGGCATGATTGGCAATAGAGGTCACAAGATAAGGGATTGTTGTGTACCAGAGCTGGAGGACACGTTCTTCTTCTCCTCCGTCATCCGCACCACTTCTGGGGGGCGAAGTGAAATAGAGGTTTCGCTATGAAATATAATGAACGACGACTACTACTACTACTCCTTTCGCCCGAAACTTTACCCATTATCCATAAAATCCAAAAAGGACCTGGGAGCAGCGGCAACCCACCAAGCCCACCGAGAAAACCAAAACTCATTGGAAAACGTTCGGTAAATGGAGTGAGGAGCCCACAATTGGACGGAGAGTAGTAGTGGTGTTGGGAAGAGTGTATGAATTGATACCCCGAAAGGGCACAAACGACGGCGGCACTGATTTTCCCATGGCCGCACACACCGTGTTGTGCTGGTGGTGGTATCATAATGACTTGCCCCCACCCAACCGATACTTCAGTGGCGAAGGGAGGAGAACACTACAGCGTAGAAATGGTTGGCCAGGATTTCGGGAGAAGTGGTGGTATCCAATAAGGGAACGAAAATTTATTATAATGTGTTTCGTTCGTATCGTAACCGTGGGAGCGGTGGTTTAGTTTTCGTACAGGGCTTTTATGTCAAACTAGCGTGATTACGAACGAGTTTTCCGTACAGCTATGTGAAAGGACAGTAGAGACACCGCCACCACCGCGCTCTCTCGGTCCAGTCCATGTTATGTGTGCCTTGTCATTTCCTATCTTGGTGTATGGTAGGCATGATAACGAGCGAAGAAAAGCTCATTTAAGGCGTCGGCGAGTTTACGCACCAGACCGAAAGCTATCTCGTAACCGATTCGATCCGACCAGGAGACGTCCTTTCAATGCCGTGGAGACACACAAAAAAGGAAATATCCAAGGAAAATCGCCAGTAAAATCCTACCATCTCAAAAGTAACAGTCGAAAGGACACAGTGTATTTGAGGAATTTGTTTACTGCGCCATGGGGGTGGCCTTTTCTATTGATCCTCCTTAAAAAGTTATGCGAGCCTGGGGAGCTGACGATACAAAAATATTACACAACAAGCAACACCCACACACGAGAAGCCGGCGTCGGCGATGATTTCCCTTTCATGACAAATTCGACGCACTCTATTGTGTACAGCCCCGGCCATCGAAAGGACGAAAAGGACAAACGGGGCCCGTGCAAGGAAAGAATTTACTCCCATAAAATAGTTTCTCCTTCTAGAGGAACACAAAAGGAAGAAGAAAAAAGCTTCACAAAACTTTGCGTTCTCGGTGGCTGGTTCTATACGTGTAGCTGGTAATAAATATCATTTTCATTGTATCTCTATGGTAATCAGGGATACTACACACCAGTGTAGGAGGTAACTGTCTACAATACAAGGTAGCGAACAAAAGGACACACATCTCTTCTCTTCACCGTGCGGCAGCAGAAAGAAGCATGGCTAGTGAAAAGCACACCATCATCATACATCACCACCACCGCGTAAATCCCAAACAAACTTGAACGATTTACGAACGTGTCATGAAAAGTAAAACTATTCACGGCGAATAAAACTGTCTCCCGAAAGCGCTAGCGCGTTCTCGACGGCGCCTAAGCAAGGAGCGGGAGCCGTCCCTCGCTACCGGCTACAGTGTCCTTTTTCACTGTTGATTCCCACTGACGGGGACACGGCAAAAACGTGCCCTTCTTTGAACCAGCATAAGCTTTTGCGATGTGACACATTCGTGTAATATTTCTTTTTTTTTTGGTACAGTGTCCCACCGTACGGTTGTGGTAGGCTAACAGAGAAGACGTGCATGAGACCACTCTTTCTCACTCGCCTAGCCAATAAATTTCATCGTTATCCTTTCCTGCGTTATATTTACTGCCTTGATTTTGGCGATTATTTATGGGGATCCTGTTTCTTTTCGTAGCCTTCTAGCACACATGTAGCTGCGTCATGCTATCTGTTAAGCAGCTAAATCCAATTACCGTATTGGTATATGTATTACATTACCGTTTTTCCTAAAATGATATTCAAAAATTAAATAAAAACAAACAAAACAGTAACAAAATTATTCGAAAGGATCCACAAAACAACATGAAATGAAATAGAAAGTTAGGTTTCGATTCGAAAACACGATTAAATTTAGCACAATTTGACAACCACTAGGAAGAAAATTAAATTCTTCGATCTATTCCCTTGTTCTCTCGCCCACGGCTTGTTTAAAGCGAAGGCATGTAAAAAAAGCTCTATCGCGCGTTTTGTAGCTGACACACAAATACACAATCGGCATACCATAAAAAGGCAACGAACAAGAAATGGGAGTCATTTTTTGCAGGATTTTACAAGCATCCTTGTAAAAAGTGTGGAAGGGCGTCATCTCTCATCGTAGGCATCTTTTCTCTGCTCTTTTGTTCGAAGCTGGGGGAGAAGTTCTTTACTCTTGCAGCAGTCGTCGTACCCCGGAGAGGGGGTGGAGAGGTGGAAGGTCCAATATATCTAGCTTTTCAAAGGCGTGACAGTCAAAAGGCCAAACCGAGCGCCGCCAATCTTCGAATTGCCCCGCCGCATACCAGTGCAATCAAGGACAGCCGAGTAAGCACAAGCACATACAACACCACCGAATGCTATTGTGTGTACACACTTCTTCTCCTCTTCTCTCTTCGTTTAAGTCCAATACCCAATATCAAAGCGCAAATGGATGCCACCAACTCGAGCTACCGCCGTTGTGCCTCCCGCTCTAAACGTTTGACCGGGAGAGCATAGCAACGTTTAACCGATAAGAAATTCCTAAAGTTCAACTATTCACAACTGGGCGGTTGGGGGTGGTCGGATTTGTGTGTACGTGGCATTTCCTTTGATGTGTGTTTTGTGTACGGGAACGCGATCGTCCACAAATGTAGATGCACGCTTTGCAAGGGAACACGAGCGAAAACATGTCCTTCTTTTCTGCTGCTGCTCTTCTGCTCGTTTGCTATATATTAATGGTTTGAACATTTTCACTCTGCTCCAGGGGGGCTGTTAGTTCCACTGTCTCTTGCTCTTTTATTGAAATATTTGCCACGGCAGTAAAACACAAAATAAGGTCAACAATCTGGAACAGCATCGAACGCGCCCACACACGCCCTTTTGGGACAACACACAGAGTGGCAGTGGCCACAAACGAGCATCATTTTTGGTCTCGGCAATTGCATACCAACGCCAACGAAACACGTACACCAAAAGATCACCCAGATAAAACACCAGAGAGACCAGCAGGCCTGATAAGCAATGCGCACCATGCGACACGCCGCCCGCAAAAGATAACTGCAAACAGTAACCCACTGGTCGGTCGGGTCGGTTGGTCGCCTTGTTACATTTACCACACATTGACGTAATTTAACCAGGTGTGAAAAAGCTAGAAGGGCGAACCAGCTACACACTATTGCAAATGACGACATCACGCGCATTGTGCTCTGCTCTTGGTTTGATATTGAATGTAGACATATTTGCTTTTTAAGGAACAAAACAATAATGGGGCCTTTATGATACTAATCAGCTTTTTTATATGGAGTTTGACAGCTGGCGGCCGACTCCGTACAAAACCACACACAAAACTAGCCTCAGATTATTTCAGCCTCAAAGCTAGAATTAGATTCGAGTACCTGCTCGAAAAAATGGCAAAATAACGTCTTGTTTTCATTTGTCCCAAGAGGCATTAAAGAGATCAGGTGGTGGAATCTATAATCAAACTGTATGTATTTCGCAACACCAGGTGTTCCCATAGCCAGTCTGAAGAAAAAGAAGAATAAGAAAGTTTTCTGGTAACTTGACGAAAACACAACACACACTTCATTCAGAAGCAGAAGCGATAAAAATCAACCTTCTAAACACCTTGGGATATGTCTACCTGTATATTATACCCACTTTGATAGCTGATCGAAAACTGCTATACAATGTAAATAGCTGATAGGCTGAAATTTCAGTCTACGATATTAAAAGGGAAAAGGGGCCCAATAACGAAAGAATTATAGAAACATCATCGATTAAGGCCTTTTTTATGAAGGTAAAACACTTATAGTGAAATTGGGCAATGAAAAGTTTCTGAATTACATTACACAACATTTTGAAACGAAGCAGCTAATTCACACATAATAAGGAACACGCCCGTATCATCCTTATTTGTTCGCAAGACCGTAGGGATCACACAGGGATTTGAAGCATCCGGGACAAAACGAGACAATAAATGGCATGGAGTTGGTTGGTTGGTTGGTTGCTGCTGCTGCCATCCATTTTCTTCTAACCTGCATCAACCTTTCCTTGCGCTTAAGCTTAAAACAGCTTAAGGATACAGCAGACCAGAATTGCCTTCAGACGATGATAGAGAGGGAAAGAGCGCTAAATAGAGATTCCACTATCAGATTATTATGGTACGTGACCTGTGTGCAGTCATCGTCGTCGTCTCGTGTGTCCAACAAAAGGGGCGACAAAAAATGCAAACCCTATGTCAAAGGACGCACACAGGCTATAATCAATCCTCCCCCAGGGGGAAGTAGCAGCAGCAGCAGCAGCAGGGGTCATTACATATGATGGTAGAGTGTATACAAGCCCAGTAGAATAGGTTCCGGCTAGCCTGCTTTTGGCCGGTCTTTGCGTGGTGTAGGTTTGCTAGTTGGTGTCCTGTCGCCGCCGGCTATCATTTTCCCTGGAGTGCACAAATGTACCGCTTGGTGTGCTTGCAAAATCGACCGACGCAGCAGGATGGGAGCAAAATTACGCACAACAGAAAGCTCTAGAAACTTCGAGTAAGCAGAGGAGGAAGCTTTCCCGGGACAGCTCAAGCCCAAGTGTTCAAAAAAAGGTCATGTAATTCACACATTAACACTGAAGAGAAGCTTTAGTAGTAGTACAACGATACCAGCCACCATTCATGCTATAAATAAGGTGTGTAATGGTTTCTCAGTATGGCTCTGCCCATTCCTTGGCAGCGATATAACCCACTTTAAATAATGTAGAAAGTAGTTACAAAGGGGGAAAAAGGAAGTAGCAAAAGCATCGCAATACACATACACAACTTCCACAACCCGATTATTAATGCCGGATGGAGAGCTTGCACAACATTAGATTGCATCGCTCTCTCTCGTGTATCGCGGGTATATAGTAATCAGATAACACACAGTACTGTACCGTACCACCCCACACACCCCACACTACTAATGGCAACAAATCATAATTTACATTTTAAATTAATTGTGCCCTTTTGTCCCTCTCACCCGTAACTTCTTCCTTCGGCATTTGCCCGCTTTGCGGAAATATGATTCGTGCGCAAGCAGCAAATGGAGTCGCCCAGTACTTGGCTTAACCTTTTCATAACCATCATAGCGCGACCAACCCATCACCACCACCATCACTGGAGCAGACCCACAGCAGCTAAAGATGGTTTGGGGTATATAATTACAGTAAGCCCGTAATAAACAACACACAACAACCCATTCACAACGTGAGTGCTGCTGCTGCTTCTGTTGTTGACGAGGGAATGGTACGGGGGGAGTGAATTTAGGAGGGTCTCGGTTGCAATTTAGTATGCGGTTTTGACGACTCATGGTGACGTCAAGCCACCACCAAATCCCCTCTTCACTCTGCTCTATATTTTCTTCCCGCCACCAACTGTGTGTTGTAAAAACAGCCTTCTTCTATCCGTACAATAACAAAACAACATCGTTTTAAACACACAAACACACAAGAAGTTGTACACTTCCGTCTCTCAAAAGCTGTTGTGTACCCAGTGCTACTGCACCACAACCACTTTGTGCAAGACTATTATTTCAAAAACCACATCCGGTTAACAGCGCGCGCACGTGTATACTTTGCATTCGTAATTGCTCATGAGCCACAAACCATCCAATCCCCCTCTCCATCATCTTTTTATAAAGGGAAAAAGGGATCCTTTTTTTGTGATACTACTTGCCCTACTTTGGAGCACACAAAACGGTACCCCCAACACCCGGGCGGGTTTTGTACAAATGGGAACTCGTTTTTTACTTCCATTTTATCACCGCAAGGTTGTAAATTACTCCATTTGACAATTTGTAATGGCCATCCTTTCCTGCTGTCTGCTAAAAGGGAAAAGAAGAGTAGAGGAAGCGGGGGGAAAGGGGAAACCCATCATTCAACGGCACCGATCCTTCGCGTACAAGGAACCGATCTTGATAAACCTCCCTCGTCGTTTAGCCCACCAACACAACACACAGAGAAGGAGTTCAGGGATCCAAAATAAATTGACGTACAAAGACAACAGGAGACAGAGCGGAAACTCTGACATCTTTTCCCATCACAAAACACTAATCCCCATTGCTGTCGGATGTGGAGTGTGGCGGCGCGGAGAGAGTGAGCTTTCTCGTGTATCTATATTGCTTTGATCAGCCAACAACACGGGGAAAAGCGGATTTTCTCTTGCATCTTGTGTTTCGCATGTTTGTTTACAAATTGGCAACTGCACACGGTGGGTTGTTGAGAAGCCATTTTCGGTGCCCACCTTACACTCCCAAAAACCGACGACTTGCAGACTTTCTTCGATCGAAACGGCACAAACAAGTGGGCAAAAAATAAATCGGCTTTCGAAAATCGGACACCACCAACGGCACACTAACGGAAAAAAAACACCCCAAAAACACAATTCCGGCAAAAAGAAAACAACAACACAAACCACCATCATTAAGAGGGGATAAGCGAAGTGGAAGAGCGCTGGAGTGAAAAGGAGAGCTTTGTGTTCAAGAGACTAGACACCAATCCACGCACACACACACACACACACCAAACCAACCAGCAAAAGAAGCCAGGCTAAGGAGATATGGTGGTGCCGTTTCGGGAAACTCCTAGAAAGTGCTGAAGTGCAAGAAAGCCGGAAAATCAATAGCTGCCATTTTTCATGGCAACATTTCGATAAGGCGGCGCTGGTTCGTTCGTTCGTTCGAGGGGTGAACCGAGAAAATTGGAGCCAAATCCAGGAAACTACACTCCTACAGTGCTCTGTGTCTGTGCTCCTTCTAAAAAGCCACTCATTACACTAGACACACACACACAAACATACAGAAAAAAAGACGCTCTTTCTCTCCTTCGTGCGGGTCGTTCATCCCTTCCGTGATTGAAATTTTGGTACGATTCCAAAAAAAGACACACACACACAGTGTGTTGACACGAAATTTGGGCCGCAATGACAACTCCTTGAAAGCTTTCCCATTTCTTTCTATTTTTTCTTCTGTTTGCCATAAAAGCAGGGGATGCGCTATATTTAACCAACCAGAATTGGGTGGAAAAATAGGAACCGAAGCGAAAGACGTTGGGTGGAAGCCCTTGCTACCGGGGTTTAGGACTGTAGGAGACGAGGAGAGCCCAATTCGTTTGCTTCATTTTTACTTCTTATCGACCTAAAAAAAAGGAAAATAAAAAAAACGAGTCGAAAGCATTCCAATTCCTTGGAGTATTTTAATGGAACAACGAAAACAACGGCGACGATGACGATGAAAGATCGAGAGTATGTAGGAGATGGATAGACACGACGCCAACAGCACCGATACACCATCATCGTCGTTGTCGTCGTCGTGGTCGTCGCCACTATTCCCAACGCCGTTTCTATTTTTCCATAGTGATATCCTTGGCAATTTCCACATTGTCGTCACGAATGCCACGGGGGAAATGGAAAACAAGAAAATGGAACACAAAGCGGAAGAATTTGACGCCAGCGAATAGGACCATACACCTCTCCCTCATCAGGATTAGATGATGATGGACGCTCTAAAAACAGACACGCTTTGGACTGACGTCACCACTACCGACTACTCCATCTCATCATCAAGAGATACTGTCAGCGGCAGTGAATTATATTAGGCTGTGCCTAATCATTGTGGAGGAATTTGTGTAACATTCCGTCATTCTATATTTATCATGCATCGACATTTAGACAACATATTTGTTTTCTATTTGTAGTAATATTTGTAGCTACTTCCAATTCTTCATCCTAAATCGTAGTTTTGTTTGCGTATTTTAAGGAATTAAGCAGATTTTCTCCAGCAGCTGTGGTTAAATCCATCAGAGAGCTGGGAAGACCACAACATATGTGTCTGTCATCTTCACCCAAACTCTCCTTCTTTTCCGATCACGCGTATCCTGCTGCTCCCCGAACATCTCATCCCGCGTGACACGTTTATTAATCAAGCGGACGTGTCATTTCCTGTGTGTCCAGCCGTACCCACCGACAGCCTTTTTCGCAGACGACGACGAGCATCAGACAACTCGCTACTACGTTCTCGTAGTTGTGCTTCTTTGTGGCATGTTTGTTTTTCCCTCTGATGCTGCTGTAAGCCAAGAGGAGTGTGCAACAGAGTAGCAGCTTTGATGCAGTAGCGCAAAGGTACAACGGAGTTGGTGCTGCGCTACACTTTGTTATTGCGCAGAACGTTTCTTGCAGCAAAAAGGGGTCAGAGGTAAGAGAACATGGGAGCCATGGATATCCTTCTGGATGGCTCTGGAAGGAGGCAAGAGGTATTTGAGAAATTCCAGGTGTGTATCTCTATCTCGTTGCCGTATGCAGTGTGTAAAGCTCATTCTCACACAATTTTGTGGCTTGTTACCAGGTTTGCTTTGGGTGACGGCGATGCGGGCCTTACAAGTTGCGAAAGAGTGGGAGAGAGAGAGAGAGTCGACCTGGAAAGCTCACGAACACATACACAAAGAGTTTGAAACATAGTAACAGTTTCTTTTGGGGGTTGTGAAACGCTCGGAAAAACCATCAACCATCTGGGTCTCTATTTCCTCTCACAGCAAACTACAAAACCCCGAAAATCCAACGAAACACTTTTCGAGGGGTTCGTCGTCGTGTGGCTTTTATTCAGTTTTCGGTGTACTAGTGTAATGTGAGAGAGCGTGAGAGTTGGGGCTCTTCTTTTTTACGGAGGGAAAGCTTTTTCCGCAGCGCCCTCGGGCACACCACTTTCCGGAGGGGTTTGAGAACAGCAGGTGAAAACGTTGGTATATCTTTCTGGAAATTCCTCTCTATCTCTCTTGTTGGAAGAGTGGAGAGGCGAGCACCTTTTATCGGCCTTTTCCCCTATCTCACTCTCTATCTTCGGATCTGTGTGTGCGCTGTTAACAGTGGATGGGCTTGCGCACAACACACACGCTCGCGGTGCGGTGGTGGTATTTAGCTGGGGTTTGCTGCGCTACCGTCATGCTACTGTAGCCCTTTTTTCTACCGCTGGAAAACGATCGATATCTTCACTACCTGCTACTCCTCCTCTTCCTTCCTTTTCCTCCTTCCTGGCTTCCCGCTGTACGGAAGGATGGGCGACGGCGATAGCACACTGTTGCGCTTCACTGTTGGTGCGAGCGCAGCGTTTCGTGGCACACTAAATGCCTTTTTGGTACGTTCTAGAAGCCGAACAAAAAATCGGATAAATATGCAAAGACAATATGCAATCGTTTTCGCTGGAAACCTCCAAAAGAAGTCAATTTGCCACAAATTGAAACAAAACAAACTCACACACACATACCAAAAAAAGGTGTTGTGCAAGAACGTGGTGCTGTCCAGGGTTTCACACACACCCATCAGAGCACACCAGCGCAGGCCAGTAAACAAATGGGCGGTGGCTTTTACCCGTTTTCCATTAGCATAGCCCCCCACATATTTCAATTATGGCAGTGCGGTTGGTTAGCACATCGTGCTCTAGGCGAGGCCACGTTCTTCCAATAAAAGTTAGCCAACACACGGTACAACGGGCTCTTACACAACACCTAAACACACACGTGCATTCTCTCTATTGATAAAACACAGGATTAGAAATTGTATACTGAATTACATCTGCTGTTGCAACATTTTCCCACTTGTTTCAGTCACACGACAGGCCAGAGAATAGCGCAAAATAAATCAATTTCAGCACTGCTGCTACGTGGGTGACGAAGCCCGCCGCCACGTACTTCATGATGATGTTGATTATTTTCGGGCTTTTCTGTCCGTTAATTAATTTCCAGTTCCGCTTCGAAACGTGGCGGTAACTGATAATAATGAGGCCAACAAAATATACAAAACGCGCGCGCGGCGCACGTAACACGAATCGCGAAAAGAGATTCAAACATAATCATTATTGATATCGTGTTTGCAGCGCCAAACACCGCCGCAGTGGATGGCTGAGCTGAAAAGGACAACCAGTAGCAGGGGACACAGACACCGAAAGGAAAATACTCATTACGGGAGCCAATATTCGATACTGCGGATCGAATAACACCGGATCGAACCGCGTAAGGCACAATCGGGTTGAGAGGCGAGCGCTGATCGAAATAATCTTCCTTCTGGTTTACTAATAATGATATTCTCATTAGAAGATTACGAGCGAGGAATAATTATTTTAAAGGTAGCATCCACGCACACCAAAGAGGACCCCTCTTATCGCTCGAGCACGTGCTGAATTTGTGATAAAAGATAATTGGTGAACGACAGCAGCAGCACACCAAAAAGGTACTTTTAAACCAAAAACGAGACATAAAAAAACACGTTTTGCTGCTATTCAGAATTGTTTCAAATTTTAATGAGTTTTGAGGAGAAAACTTGGAGGAAGGAGCAGATGGATATAATAATCTGCTTATTACTTAACTTTTATTTTCTACCCCCCGTTTAATATTCAATACGGAAGTGTATGAAAAAGTTTTCCTTCCATCGCTGCATTTAGCGGAAGTTTATTCGTCCAAAACCTCCAAAAAGCGTTACTTTCCGCCTCCCCAGTCATGCATATGGAGGAGGGTCCTGGGGTCAAGAAACATTTAAATGGAAGCTAAGTTTTTCTCTCGCTCCCAAAGAGCTTGGTATAAATTTTAATGAATAATTCATTACGATAAAATAACTTATTTCCTCACGCCCAGGTTTCCCTTTCCTTCCTACTTCCTACTTCCTACGTATGTATTTTCCCACACACAAACAAAATACTCTCTTTTTTCCGGGGAAGAGTTACAGACCGACACCGACGACGGCAGCGTAAGTGGGTAAGTTCTATTTTTGACCTTTTTATTCAAATCCATTTAACCTCACACATCGTCCTTTCTCTCGTCCTCGTCTATGGACTCGGAGTGTCGGTCAATGTGCGGCAGCGAGAGGTCCTTCGGAATAATTTCAGAATCAGGATACACCGGCGACCTGGCTCCGTCTCACATCCTTCTTCTTTGGAAGAACTTAGCCACGTCCGACTGTTCCCATGTGGCACACAAAACCGGGGGCTTTCCAAGGCTCGTGTCCTTGTGTGTGTGTGTGTTCACACGGATGATCTCATTTCCTGCTACATATATTTCAGTTTCGTATGTAATCATCATTTCATAGTGCACACCCCGCCATCAGAACCCGCAGAATGAACGCAGCAGAGTAACGACGGTTAAAACTAGATTTGTGTGTGTAGGACAGACGACAAGAAGCACAATCCCTTCACTAGAAATCCAATTAATGACCGCAGTGCGCGCGCGCTCGCGGTGTTACTTTATGATTTCCTAGTTTTCCCATTTCCTCCTGCACTGGACCCTCTCGCCAAAGCAGTATTGCTTGGGAAATAGTTGCTCAGTGCCACGTCACGTCTTATAAAGCTGGTGCAGCAAGTTGGTCCTTGTCGTGCCCGACCGACGACGATCGATATAGTTTCCGAAACTCATTTTCTCTCACACGGTTTCCATTAGACAGAAGGACACTGAAACAAGACGTGTGTCAAGTGGCGTTTGTGTGTCGGGCAGGCTGGCTGATTGAGTGTACCAACCTTTAACGACGAGGTGACGAAGTTAATGGGAGTCCCACCAGCAAGCAGCAAATAATGCTCTGGAAATTGTGCAATTCCCACCATCATACCGGGTAGTCCCCATCGTGAAACATCATTGGATAGATTGGATAAGAAAAAAAGGCCCCTCAAAGTCACACAACGGTTTAGGGAAGGAGGCCACCAGCTACCATTCAACCCTGAGTCGGAAACTTTACATGTGACCTTTGGCCGCGCGGTGGCCCAAAATTTGGTTCCTAAATACACCACCACCATCATCGCTCTTCTTGTAATGGCATCATGCTTTTATCGAAGGTCACAATCAAATACAACATCGCCATGGTCATCACCATCATTACTACCCGGCCGCGAACCACTACCAACCAACTCAGGTGTGTGCAAACATCAGAAGAACAGGAGTCCCCCCTGCTGCCGGGTGGTGGTTGTGTGGGGTCCAGGAAAATAATACGAATCTGATTGCAAAACCCTTTTGCTGAGGAGGGTGGTGATTAATGCGCCGATCGCGTGCCGCTGTGGAGAGTACAGAGCTACAGAAGCGCGCCAAACACCAATCATCACACTGTGTGTGTGTGTGCATGGGGGGTAAGTTTTCCAATAAAGGAGAGGTCGTCTCTCGTGAGATATGCCGCCACCATCACCTTTTCACAGTATGTTGATTGCGGGGGCAAGACATGAAAAATGCCACTGCTACGTGTGTACAATCTTTGTGCAAAGAAGCAAATGAGTACAACCTTTCAAGAAGCCTTTCTGATTGGAGATGCACAGCAACTGAACGATATTAGTCCAGATATTCCCCAGATATTGGACCCTATGGTACCCTTTTTGCATAGGCTCCTTGGAAATTCCTATTGGATTTGTCGAACATGGGTGCTATAGAGTGCAATTCCCATTACATTAAGTTCATTTCAACTAAGAAAGAATAAAAAAAGTGCCCCACAGCTAAAAAACCCGATCATATTAAAATAAAATCATCTTAAATTTAATTCCACTTTCAATTTCAATCAACTACGATTCAACCAAAAACCGATGAAACCGAGTACCGAACTGTTGCAGGCCAAGAGTGACAAAAAGCGTCCGCTTCTCCCATCGATCATCAACCAATCTTATGTTGCCATTTGCTAACGCACTCAAGAAGTTCAGCTGTTCACAGCCGATACCGGAATATGACGTGTCACCTGATTAGTGGACATCGTCCAATAAACGATCCAGTATGTACGGGATGGTATTAAACGAATGCTTGATCAAGAATCAACTGAAGCATGATATCTCATCTGCTCCATTCATTCCACTAAGCAACCGCGACATGGGAACAACTTCGGCCACCATCATCCATTAAAAAGTTGCCGGATGCCGCGCGCCAAAAGAGGAATTTTCTAACGAATGTTCGTCCCCCCTGTATCCCGCCCAATTAAATTGCAAAGCATACAAAACTCAACCGTCGCCTGCAACACTACTTACCGTCCGCGTCGACTTCGTTGATCATGTCTTGCAATTCAGCTTCTGTGGGGTTCTGGCCTAGCGATCGCATCACGGTGCCTAATTCCTTGGTGGTGATTGTGCCATCGCCGTCCTTGTCGAACAGCGAGAACGCTTCTTTGAATTCAGCGATCTGTTCTTCCGTAAGTTGATCGGCCTGTGGGGAGGAGTTAGGGAAGAAAGATGAAAACAGAGCGGTGGTGTGGTTAGTGTTTGCGCACTATTACTTTGACAAGCAGGCGGTGTGTGTAATGGGTAATAAAACAATATTTAAGACGGTGAACTAATTTGTGTATATGGGAATGTTTTTGCTCCGGTTGAATGGCTGGCTTACCGCGGCCACCACTGCCGCTCGTCCTCATGACACTGTGGATCTAAATATTTTCACGCCGCTTCTTCCAGCGCCGCCCGACATAATTTACCCGGAAACGAGCCAGAATGATTACAACACGCTTAATCTTACTTTCGCACCAACACAACAACTCAATCTTCGGCTGGCATGTTCGGCTGGCCCTCCACCACAGTGAGCACCACACACACGTGTGTGTAATGGATTTCATGGCTTGCCGTGAACTTCTCTCTACCTGTGGAGATTGATTGATTGGGGCAAATTTATAACATCTTGCTTTTGGTGGTAGTACTGGCTGGGAGTTTTTCCCGCCCCCTCTTTCCCATTCATCAACATGTTTTGAAGGCGCATAAGCGCACGTGGTAATCTTTCCGAACACGACAAATCATCCTGTGGTCACGAAACATCGACCCCAAACTCAAATAAAGGTTGCGCCCCGCCAAGAGTGACTTCCGGATTTGCGAAAAGGGGAAAGATGCGATTATCGTGATACAACAAACACACGTCACACAGTATCTCACGCTCCCGCTGGCCGTGAGAAATAAGATTAATTTTTGCGCCATGGCTGTGCGCTCCGGAGGTCAATTCTAGATATTTTTCTTCCGCTTTGTAAATCTTCCGCCGGCTTACACAAAACCATCACCAAACGAAGCGGGGAAATCACAGTGCCGCGCCGCCGCTTCACCACTACACACCGAGGAGTCATAAAATAATCGGCCATCTTCCAAACAAGCTCCAAACAAACGATGTCATCAATCAAGCAACACATAGCATAGTATGGCGGTGGTGGTGGGTGTTGGAGTAGGATCTCGTTTGCTTTCCCACAATCTGGCCGCTGTTTTCTGATGCTTCAGAAGGCTGAAAAAGAGAAACTAGAGCCGTTCCACACACATATAATGCAACGCACGCTCAACATACTGATCAATTTAGAACAACACCATCCCGCTTCTCTCTAATGCAGTAGAAGGAAAAAGACTCCTAGCGAATATGCGATGGTGGAGCGAGAGATGCAAAATGCCAACGACCAACGTGGTCCGTCCGTGCGTTCACCGCGTTACCCGTTATGCCACGCGGAGTGCGACAAGTTATTCGAGAATCATTAAACATTATTTATATGCATGTCGTATACCTTCGCGCGAATCAATGTTGGAAAGTGTCGTCTCTTGCCACTCCTTCACTCTCTTCTGACCCAGCGACGTCGACGTCGAACGACGGTGTCACTTGCTGGACACGTGTGCCTGACAAGCTATGAAGGACTGTGTCCACAGTAGCTACCCCGCCCGATCCAACACATACGATCGTGTTTGGAATCATTTACTAGACAATTGATACATGGCACAAGACCATATCATAGCAAAATTGTAATATAATGCATAAAACAATCGAACCGTAAGCATCGCATAGCGTTTACGATTCATACACCTCCTGAAGATCATCTTCTTAATTGTCCACTCGAAAGACCACCACACCTCCCCCAAAATTGGACTGTTGCCGCCGCCGACTGTTGGCGATTGACCGATTTAACCCACACCAACCAACACAGACGCTCGCTCGCTCGCTCTCTCTCTCTGAACACGGTGTATTCCACACACGCACAGTCTAACCGGCCGCATGTGTGTAGAGAAACGGGGCAACAACACCGGCAACAAAACCGGTCAGCAGAGAGTGTGTTGAAAAAAAAAAAAAAAGATAGTGTGTGCTGGTACTACTACACCACTACTACAGATGCGCGTTGAGTAGACAACACCAGAGCATAAGCCGTTCGGAAGCCCGCATAGAGATGATCTCGTCATCATTTTACAATTTGTGATCTCCTCTCTGTCTCTCTCTCTCTCTCTCTCTCTCTCTCTCTCTGGTGTGCTCTACATGAAGTCACACAAGCAACCAACCAGCGGCGACAAGGCAAGCAAACCATCTTAATAAGGTGACAATTTTATACACCCGGTATTGGTGGAGGTCGCCCTTGCCTTGGGGTTGGACTGTAATGCTAGGCATGACCGGACGGCAGAGAGAGCAGCTCATGTTGCAGAATTCTTCTTGCTTCGTTGAGCAAGCACACTGCAGGAATTTCTGATGTTAGATGATATCAGAGCTTCACCGGTGTACAGCTCGTGTTAGATTCAGGGTGTGAAATAAAGCAAACTGAAACTGACACAACCGTAATAATTCCATAAAAAATTACACAGGTGAGTGTACGTCATTGCAACAGGCTGACCCCGCCCCGGAGGCGCCACACTCACGTGTTCTCCCCCCTCGGGGTATGCCTAGTTGTTGCGGACTTCCCAATCAACTTGGCTGCTTGACACTGATTGTCAAAACATAATGGCAATTGTTGCGCGCCTCCCTCATTATTAGCAGCCAGCACACAATTCCAAAGCACGGAACCCTCTCAACCGCCAACATCATGCCATGTGAGCAGTGTGTGTGTGTGTGTGTCTGATGTGTTATATTTTGACATCTTCGTTCTTGACCTCTGGTGGCATTCTTTTCTCGCTTTGCAGGCCGAAATAAGAATATTTGTTGCACACGGGGTCGAAACTGAGGCCGAAATATCGAACCGAGTGTTGCTCCAATTGCATTTCAATTTTGGTGTGTTCAAAACCCTCTTGCTCCTCCATCATCCCCCTCCATCTTTCGTGCTGTGTGCCAGATGTGGGGAAAATTGCAATTTGGACAAGAACACAATCCATGCACTGGACACGGAATGGAAAACAAAAACAACACATCACCACCACCATGTGCAGTGCGGTGCCAAGAAATACACACACAGCCCACACCACATGCACCCTCTGGACTGGTCACTCTTTCTCTCTCACACTCTCTCGAGGAGCTACTGATGGCTTAGGAGTGGTCCAATATCGGCCAACAAACAGAAATGCATGGAATGGTGGCCCCGCACCGAACCGCAACATCAACAGCGCGTACAGAAGAAACACAAAAAGAAAAACCTGCAGCCTGAGTCAGCGAAGAACCGGTGCAACAGGGTCTTCTCCTCCTCCGTTCGCCGGATATCACACACACCCAGAAATAGAGAAACAGAGTGAAGGAGAGAGAGAAAGAGAGACCTAAAACACACCGGTGTGCCGAGCCGGTGAAAATCGAAAATACATTTCCCAAAACACGGACACCGAAAAAACTCCCCCCGCCGCACACACTAAACGCTGAGCGCGGACAGTCGCACGGCCCACGGAGGAAGAGAAAACCCGTCGGTACCCGTTATACCACACCAAGAGAGGGGAAGGGCGCACTCGTACGGGCAGGGGAGGGTGGTACACACAGAAGGTGTCCCAAAAATAACATTCCAACACATCGTCGGAGGCCCCGCACACACAGGGAACGATGATGGTGCGTTGCTGCTGCTGCTGTTTTGTTGCCACTATAGTGCGCCACATCACATATCACGGGATTCCGCGCGCTGGTGGTGTTTCGCTGGCATGAGCTGCAACAAAAACACACGCACACACATTCCCCACGAACAACAAAAACGCATCTGTGCAACTCTCTCTCCCCCTCGGTCTGGGCAGGAGGAGAAGAAACAGCCCCGAGAAGGAGGCAACACACAGACCCGGTAAAAGTTTTGCTGCAACAGGAACCACCATCCATATCACCGTGCCGAAACGCCCGCGCTGGGCAAATTGACACACAATCGACAAGTATAGTGGTCGACCCCCGCGCGCTCGTGTGTGCGCTCCGGGTCACCGGGGGGTGTGTGTTTCTTGCATGCCCGTGAGATCGTCGTCACCGTCGCCTGCAGATTGGAGTGCGGCGCTGCTGCTCTGTGGCTGCGCCACGTTTGCGGAGAAGGTAAATATCCCCCAAGTCAAATCGGTGTGCGGCGAGCGTGTATCACAACCGCATTTTCAGTCCTTTGATTTGCACTGTGTGCGCAGTGGGTACCTTCTTTTGATGATTCGCGGCGTTTGTGTTACGCGCAATGGTATCACAGCCTGTGAGCCGGTCTTCCTATTTCAGTTTGATGCATATGGGTTTTGGGGAGTTTTTTTGCTAGCTTCCTTTGCAGTAAGAAAGGGAATTTCCTGATGCAGGTTTAGTCATTGATTTGGAAGTTGGTTCTTGAATTCACGCCTTGTAGATATGAATGACGAATACGTTTGTCATTGCTGCTTATCCTCCTAAACGTGTTTGCCTAGAGATGACGAATGAGTGAGTTTATTCGTGCAAAGTGTAACATGTCTGACGGACAGCACTGTTTGTATTATTCATTGCATATTTCAAGTTATTCGTTAATGGTGTCTAAAAAATAGGAAAAATACGTCAAGGTAAATTAATTGCAAATCCCCAAATCAAATATACTTTTGGGCGTACAATGAAACTACTTATTTAGCCTTTTTTGTTTAAAGTTTTCAATTTTGTGCGAATCTGTGACGAAATTCGAAGCATTACAAGCAAATGCTCTCTACAGCTCAAAGTTAGCGACATAGAAGCTGCAAACAAAGCGCCGCATCCCGTAATTAGGTCACCGGGCTTATCGATCCTGGTCTTTGTACGAGAGTGGGTACGTCTCAGTGTGCGCAGACAGGAAACAAATTATCCCATGGAAGGATATGAACCAACAAGATACCAACAAGGGAGTGGCTGGGGACTGTTCTACAGGCAAAACCATCTGGGTGGGCCTAACATTTTGAGCTGAGGACGTGTCAGCACAGCCCACAGATAACCCATATCCTATCAAATTATCCGTAAAGAGGACCGACGGCCGCTCATCATCACCGTTTGGGGCAGGAGGCAAGTTCATTAGTTGCCTCATCACCATTCTCCCTCTGCTACTTCATTTTTCGGGCACTACATTCAAAACTAACCGGAAAACTGGGGATCTAATAGGAAAGAGACAAGGTGAGAAAAGCTCGACCCAATCAGAGGCCAAGCCAATCAAAGTGAAAGTGGTTGAGAGGGAGGTGGTGAGAAGGGAGCCTCCCTTTCTAACTCGTGGGATACTAGCCATACGCGCTGGAAACGCACACAGACACAGAAACTCTTTGTCGTTTGGGATTCTAATTGGATTTTGAAGGCTGGTTAATTCGCTTCGCTGCTGGAAGAGCGGAACGTGCGTAGCCTGTTGGGACAAGTACATGTAGGCTGGACGACGACGATGGGCGATGTGGACTTTCTGGGCCAAACGGTACAAAACCCCGATTCTGTTAATTGTCACACAGGTATAGCCATACGAAGTTGGTGTGTGAGGCTCCCCAGTGTGTCGTCGCCATTCCAGTTGGAACCCAAAACAGGCGCAACAAAACGAATGGATAGGGAGACACAACCAGTAGCGGACAAGGCGTCCCAAAAGCTCATGTATTCCCATCGCCCATCGGCTCCCAATAGGAAATATGGCATAATGGTAATCTTATTTACACAGCACTACCACCCGTGCGCCGAAGGGGAAGCATATTCTAAAAGGACAGAACTTTGTGGGGGAATGAAATTTTGAAAAGGCTTCTTCGCAAGGTAACACACAGCAAGACAGGCGCAGTTGGAGTTGAGCAGGTGTAACATGACAATACAAAAATAAGGTGTTTCTAGTTTTTTTTTCGGAAACGAACAATTGTAAAATCCCATTGCATAACACACACACGGAATTGTGGCACAGGGGAAGCCTACAATTAAAGGGGGAGGGGGTACCATAAATAAGGGAAGGTGCGCTTTTCCATTGTTCACCAAACGGGGATGATGATAAAAGCAATCCTGTAACACCCCCCTCCACCACCTCCCAGATCTAATTGCATACCTGGCCCGCTTATCAGGAGTGGCTGATAACACACACCCCCGCGAGCGACATCCCCCCTGTTTTATCAGTACGACGAACTCCAGATGCACAACAAGACATACACATACCACCACAAAGGTGTCCACCCGTCTTCCCTCTTCCACAAAAAGTAGGTGATTTACACAAATCCAGTTTTTGTACTTGCAAGGATAAACGAACCAAAAAACAACCCCTTTCTAAGGTAAAGTTCTCCTTTTAGCTCTCTTTCCCACACACAAACACAGGGGGAAGAAACCACAAGGGTTCAAAAATTTAATTCCAACGGCCATAAACGGTTCCAACGGCGAGCGCGCGCACGGCTGTGTTTGTGCGCGGGAATGTGGTGTGCACAACCATTCCGGGGGTTGAGAAGCATTAAGGGGTGAGTCTGTGACTGTGTATGTGTGTGTATGTGTATGCGGGCCTGTTTTTGCACCCTCTCTCGCTCTCAATTTGCTGGTGCAATCAGGAAAGAGAAACCGGAGAGAGAGAGAGAGAGTGTGTGTGTTTGTTCACCCCTTTACTTCGGCGAAGAATCTAACACACACACTAGAGCAAAATCAGCGGCTACAGGCTACAGTATCAAAGTAGGCATTAGAGCTCATCTCTTCCCATTTCTGGACATTCCTGCGCTTATTGTATGGGCGGCGGGCGTGTGCTGATGTGCCTTCAATACAATACTAAAACGGGACAGGAAATTTAACCCACTTTTGCACCACCATCAACCCCCCCACCAACACGGAAAACTATTTGCCAAAACTCCAAGACGGCGACAGCCGGCGATAAAGAAGCAGTTCCCGGAAGCAAAACTGCACTGCAACGTGTATGTGTGTGTGCGCGGAATGAGTAACATTTTCGCAACGGTTTTACAAATAAAAAGAAGAAACCCGTCCCCACCCTTCCTCCTCTTCCAAGGCATGCGGTTGCTACTGCTGCTGCTATTTTCCTTTTTTCCATTTTAATCAACAAGATGATGATCAATTGAGCAAACGCGCGGCTCAGAGGCCGGATCACAATCGTTCCTCCTTCGCTGCTCGTCACCCCTCTACCGGCCTCAGCCGACACATGGACCCCGAGAGACACCACCACGGGGCACAACGGAACGATGAAGATGATGAGAGCGCGGCGCATGTTGGGAAAATAGGGGAGACCCGCTGAGAAAAAACCCGCAATGCGGTAAAACTCGGTTTCGCTGAGCGAGGGAGGGCAATTTGCCGCGCGCGCGAATCCTTCTCGCGCTCCGCCGGGAACGTTCTCTCTATCTCTCTCTATATATCGCTCTCTCGCTCTCGTGTTTTACACAAGTTGCGTGTTTTCTCGCAGTAGCAGCAGCACTTCAATGTCGCAACGGGATCAATGTTAGGCGGTGTTGTGTGTGCGCCCCGGAGAGAAGAAACCTTTCAAAGTTGGTGTGCGCACACACACACATATGGGGGGCGCGCAGCAAGGGAGAGAGAACGAGAGAGATGTTTGAAGGGACGACGACGTGGTGTTCGTGAGAAGCAACGAGGAAAAAAACGGCCCCAGTGAAGCTGAGAGCAACTTCGTCGTTTTACAAAGCCATTTGCTCCCCTCTTTCTCTCTCTCTCTCTCTTCCCCCCATTAGACACTTTTTACAATCGGCCCACCACAAAAAAGCATGTATTTTTCCCGTTGCCGCAAACACAGAAAAAGTTACATGAAGGTGGGAAGACTTCTCTTCCTATTCGCCCTCACCATCCGCCTACAACGGAAAGAACAATAAAAATCAATTCCTCCCTCCGAATGTGCTGCCGCCGCCCTCGGTACACACACACTCTCTCTAGTGCGCGAATCACACATTTTGGAGGTTATAATTAACAAGAACCACCGAACCAAGCAGTATAAACCCAACATGACGGTGAGAGAAAGAGAGGGAGAGAGAGAGGGCGGTGGGGAGAATAGAAGGGAGCGAGAGCGCGTTCGTTTAATTCACAAGCACACACACACATACGCACAGAGGGGGGTGATTTTGTGAGTGGAATTGTGCACAAACCGACATAGAAAGTGAGGTTAGAAATTCGCACACACAAAAAGGGAATGGCTACAGACAGGGAGGGAAGGGAGGGGAGGCTGTGATTCACACACTCATTGGTGACAGAGTTTTTGCTTCTTTACTCTACCCCTCCTTCACCTATCTAGATCCCCCACAACCCCGTAGCATGGCTCTGTGTGTGTGTGTGTGTGTGTGGTGACAATCTTTTAGCCCCCTTCATCTTCAAACCCTATACAGCAACCGGTGAGCGCGTGTGTGTGTGTGTGTGTGTGTGTGTGTGTGTGTGTGTGTGTGTGTGATTGTAAAAGGGGAGAGGAGGGTAAACGTCACCACACTACACGGTAGCGCAGCACACAGCATTGCCACATACACAGGCACAGGACACACATACAGACACACACACACTGCACGGGTACAGAGAGATATGGCCGACCCGGATTCCATTTCCAGGAGGTTCGGTCGCGAGCCATATTTTGGGCTTACTGGAGGGGGGGGGGGGGGCTTCACCCTGCTACCTCTACCAACAATTTCACCTTTTCCTTCTTTCACTTAATGATCAAAAAGTCCAATGATTGGGGAGGCCTTCTATTGTTTCTAATACTCCGGGGCAGGTCGTTTTTATTCCTCCCTGTTTTCCGAGTGATAGAAGAACCTTTTCCACCCTTTTCCTTCTCTCTCTGTTTCTCCTGTAGTCCCTTCTTGAAGAGGCAAATTTAGGGAGTCGGCGGCTACCAATCTTTAGCAAACTTGAAGCCAACTCCTTGGTAAGTTTTCATGCACACTTTGATCAGCTCACAAACACACGCGCGCACGCACGCACACACTGCACACTATCTCATCTCATCATCCAGGGGTGGTGGCGGTAGCACACAGTAGGCGCAATCCCCCCGCTGTGCTAGGTGAATGTTCACTGCCTCCTGTTCTTCTTCCCCTTCTCAACCCCTTCAGCATGACAATCACTTAGCGCCATTTGCTTGTTCGCGAGCAATAAAAAAAATCCTCCATTCGCACCACACATCCGGCATGTATATTGCGAGGTGAATTCGCTTGCAAACGGTGGACCGCCGCCGCCATTGCGGGTATGAGAGAAGACAAGAGAACCGTATAATATCACTACATTTCTGCACATACACGCACGCACGCACGCCAGGTGGACGAAGACGACGACGACAACGGAGACACACACTGATAAGATATTGCGATGAACGTGAAACAATACACCGTGCGAAAAAGCCTCGCCTTTCAATGGCCCCCGCGGCTGCTGGCAAACGGGGCACACCACACAAAAGACACGAGGCGGCCATTCAACCGGAACAGAACGAACAAAAAAACCGAAATTGAAAAAGGGAAGAAGTGATTGCGCGCTGCAAACGGCCAAAAACAGGGGGGTTAATGGCTTCCGCACACTGTGCCTGTTCAATAGTTACCATCTTTTGCTGCTAAGAGTGTTTGGTGCTTGGAGTGGTGGTGTGGTAGTGTGTGGTTTCGCTGCTTTTTGCACACTGGCTGCTGCTGCTGCTGCTTTCTCGGGTGACGCTCTGCTGGGCTCTGCGAACACTCTCGGGCGACAACTGCTAACTACTGCGGCTTACGATTTACTGCTGCTGCTGCTGCTGCTGCTTCCGCTGCCTGCTCAGAGTGGACTGACGGGTCCGGTGCTGCTTCACTGTCGAACTGCGGGACACACACACACACAGGCGCGCGCGCACGTTATCGCTCTCGCACGCTCTCTGCCCTTATTGCGGCCGCTCAGCTGCGCTCTCTCTCTCTCGCCTTCTCGCGAACACACAGATACGGGGTAGGAGGTGCGCGCACACGCAACGAGAACTGTTTGCTCTCGTTCTTTCGCTATCGCTCTCTCGCTCAGTGCACCGTGATGCGGTGTTTGCGTATCGATGCCGATGGGTTCGTTTCTTCGCTTGCGATGTTTTTTCTTCTCTTTCTCTCTTTCTCTTACCACGAACGACGGATCTTACTTTTGCACTGGCGACGCGTTACGCACACACACACACACTGATGCAATTTTCGTACTCACTGTATATGCATTAACACACACAGGGAGACACTTTACGGGGTTACAAAAAACGCCGCACCACAAATGCCACCGACCGGGAAAAAGCTACGCAACACACACACACAGACGCGCGTGCGGGTGATTTTCGCGTAGTAAAGGGGGAAGATTTTTCCTCGAACGATCACCGGAATGGGGGTTGATAATAACTAGAAGTTTTTGGAGTAAAATAGATGGAAAAGGGAATTATGAGAAAACTATATAAACACACAGTTTTTATTTATTATTTTCTTCATTTTCAATTGTTTGTCGCTGGTGTTGATGTGTGTGTTTTCATGACAATTATTTGAAGATGCATGATTTTCCGAGATTTTGTCGCTATAATTCTTTTATATAAATACGAAAAACAATTTTCAAGAAAACATTTGATCAAAAATTTCTTAAAAATTTAGAACAAATTTTCCCCAAAAACATTTCCATCAAAATGTTCCACAGCACCAACAGCAGGGGCAAACAGATCGTAACATTATCACAGGATCGCGGATTTGTTATCTACAGGAAAAAAAAACACTCACACGACCAAGTCACACGGTGTGTTGTTGTTGATGTTTGCGAAACTTCGCTGTCACCTTGGTTGTCAGAAAGGGGTTTGGCTTTTGTGCTCGGAACACTCAGAACCGTTTTCCACGACGACTCGGATTCAACTGCTCTCGGACTGGTCGCTCACCTCAGCAGCACAGATCTTAAGCACCGAGGCAGGGGCCGGAAATACATTCGAGCGATCAAGGTGCAGGTCACTGTGTATGTGTGTGTCTGTGGGAAAAAATCATCGCGCTTTAAAGGTGTGTGCATGTGAGAAACGAACGATTCGCTACCATGGCAATACGCGGTTGCTTCTACCCCCCTCCATATCCTCACATGATCCTGCGACCCCCTTTCAACTCCTCAACCCAGGACGAACGAAAGAACGCCGCAGTTTTCACTGCAGGATGGTATCGTGCCTCACCCATACAGTGATAGCAAGGGATCCTGCTTGTTTCTCTACTTGTGTGGGAAAACTACACTAATAAGAGCGAGAGACAGAGCGAGCGTCTGTTGTTGCTCACGGTGGTTGCTGGTGGCTCCCTCTGGATAGGCCCGCTCGAAGGACACGCTCTCCTGCGTCGCTCTGCGTGTGTGTGCGTCCGATCGTAGCCCGTCCAGGAGCGTTACGGCGTTACGTTCTCCCCCGCAACGGGGTCGGTTCGTATTACTGCGCAGAAATGTCGCAATGCACACAAAAGTTCGCTTCCTTCTTTACATATTCGATAAAACAACGCGCTTTTTGGGGCTCGTCCACACACACACACACAGCGGAGTGTTGTGTTCGGGTCGCTCTCACACTCTCCCGTTGCGGGTTCGATGTCTCTGCCGTTGGGCGCCTCCATCCACTGTTTCCAACCCGCTCCCTGTCCTGCCATAACCGTATCCAGTTAGGAGCGACTAAACGCTCACAGTAGTAGTACCCATCATAATTTATGCTCCAACTAGGCGACCCGTTCGGGGGAGTTTTACCCTTCCTCGCTTCTTCTTCCGTCCTGTCCATTGGGTGGGTGGGTGTGTGTGTCCTAAAAGCTTTCACTCCGGGCGCTAATAACCAGCGCATTAGTGTGTGGCGCAGTTGTATTTCGGTTTCGGATGAATTTTCCCATTTGCTTTATTGCGGGCGAATTGTGCAGTTGTGCACCATTCAAACGCACAGAAAGAGAAAGAGAGAGAGAGAGAGAAGGCCTCTTATGGCCAGCAGCAGCAGCAACAGCAGCAGCAGACCGGTCATTGCTGCCCACCCGGAACGGGACGCTCTGCAGTAGCGTCGCGCAACGAAACGCACTCACGTGTTGTACCTTGTTATTTATTTCCCTCCCCTATCCTACCTGTTTTCCCAGGTTGGTTCAGTTTTTTCCTTCTCCACTCAATCATAATAGCGTTTGTATTTAGGTGTTTTCGCTTCGTTTTGTTTTTTTGGAGGGGTGAGATTGTCTATTCGCACTCTAAGGCCCTTTTGCGTGCTGTGTGTGTTTGCGCGAACGCGTGTCAGATTGCGACAGTTTCACGTGTTTCCACTTCCTAAAACAAAAAAAAGGCTACCATTCTCTCCAACTCTTCTGTACGGTTGGGTGCAGTAGCAATGTGTTGTTCATGGTCATCGCATTTCCACCCTAGAGAGAGAGAGAGGCCTTTCCTCTTTCCCCCGACCAGTGCGCAAACCATCATTCAAACGCTAACGTTACTGCAAATTTTGGGTCAGGCACGCACCGGGCGGGTCGTTCTGTCAGGGTAGAGGACCTGATGACCGTGATAAGGTAATGTGGGTGCAGGGTTCCATTTTTTGTAGAAGGAAGGTGTGTCACATCATTATGGCTACTTTGGAAAAGACAAAATAAATATAAAAACACCCACCAGTACCTATTCAAAAACCGTCAAACAAAACAAAAAAGCTCTAATGCGAACTTAATAACACAAAAATAACAGTGTAGCTTAATGCGAAAATTAGTGATAATTCAAATGAATGATAAAATCACGCGCCCAGTTCAAATTGACCCTCGCGTATGTACTTAAACCGGTGTCACCACCCATGCCGCCAACCTCCGCCATCTACCATCAGACACAGATCAGGTGTCAGGTTGGATTGTGACGCTTCGATAGCGAACACCTTCCCCGTTGCCGTTACTCGCTATCACCCCATGCTCGATGTCGAGCCTGCAATCAATTAGCTAATGGTGATAATGGGCCCCGTCCGTGAGTCAGGTTTTGTCCGCACCACGAGCCTGACACAAAACCCCGCTGACGTAAGTGTGCTGTGTGGGGTAGGAAGCCGAAAACAAAAACAAAAAAATAACACCGACCCAAGAATTGTGGCACTGATTTACATTGAATTAGTTAAAACGGCTCCGCTTATGAAGAATTATTACCGATGTAATGAGATTTTTTTTCACTCCCATTCCGGTAAAAGTTGGTTTTGTAATCTCTTCGACTGGAATTGTTTTCTTTTTCTTTTCTGTTTGTGAGTGTAAAAACGATAGATTGGCGTGTTGATAAGCGCGTAACGGTTCTACGTGCCTGTTTGATGCAACAATTAATAATAAAGTGAGCGAATCGACGCGCAAAGGGCTTTGAAGTGCCACAATGTTTCTGATTGGATTCGCAACCGTTTTTTACCGTTTGTTACTTTTTCTTCACACTCTGTTTGCTATGAAATGATTAATGTTTTCGTTTTATTTTAATTAAAAGTTTAGCTAATCTTGTTAATACTGTTTGATGTATTGAATTTGGTTTCGTTTTCCAATTTGTTGATGTTTTCTTTTGATTATAGTTGTGAAGTTGCGAAATTAAAGTTTTCGAAGCATTGGATATTCAAGAGCAGTTTTTTTGGGGGAAAATGTACTATTTTTACTTTCAATTTTATTTTTCGATTTTTTTCTTTTACTTATTAGTGCTTAGCGTATGAAATTTCATACGCAAAATAATAAGCTAAGTAATGCTAAAGGAAGAAACAAACTAAACTGTTTACCGTATTGAAAAATGATACAAGCTGTTAATTTAAAAGTGATTTTAGAGTCAGAGTTACTTAATTTGTCATTTTTCGCTGTTTTGCAAAATGCAAAAAATCCGAGATACATTGAGCGCCAAAATTAAATATTCAAGTTCAAGTTCTTTCTTTACAAAAGGTTTCATTATTGCTCCTATTTGTGACAAAACGTTACAAGACAAGTGTTAAAAAAGACATCTAGCATGATATCTAGATCTGAACAAAATAGTGAAACCGTTTATACTTTTTATTTTGATAGGAAGAACTCGCTTCCTGATAATCCGTAGAAGATGTAATTTTTTTTTTTATAGAGTTGTTGGATGACTTTGATGTGGATGACGGCTTGCAAAATCTTTTTTCATCGAAAAATTAAATCTATGTCATTGGAAGTTAAGTCTGGCGGAGTAAATCATTTCATCAAAGCTAATCCAAGCACAACCAAACGAAGATATGCATACTGCAACTCCTCACTTAGTGATTCCGATGCTAATAATGCCACTTACTTATTAGAATATTGAATTGAATTTTGCTGAAAAACAGTTACTTTATCGATAATCTAGGGTAAATGTACCTATAGTGGTGGTATTGCACTAAAATGCGGTCCATACGGCAAATTAAAAGTAATTAAGAAATTTATGTTAGTGTGAAATGTTCTTTAGCCTTTTACAAAGGGTTTAAAAGATAAATGGGACCATTCCGTTACTTAGTGACCGAAAAATCCATTATTTTGTGAAATGTGTCAACATTTTTCTAAAATGCTTAGGATTTCATAACGAAATCCTCATTTTTATGTTAACGTTCTAAATGACCACATACCCACGTAATTGCTAGTTTTTCAACATAACTGTTCGAAACTAAATTCGTTTGATATTATACATTGTTTTTGAGGCATCTTTGTTTACCACCACTATAGGAACACAATACGACGACTATAGAAATCATACCACCATTACCACCAACGAAGCAATTACAAAAATATGTATTTTTTCGTTAAGTTGATTTGTTTCATGGTAAAAATGGTTGTGATTGCGAAGATAAAACATATTCCAATTGCTATGTGTTAAAATAATCATGAATTTACCTTCCCGACACTTTAAATCCATTACAACACATCTGTACCACTACAAATTGCACCACTATTGGTACACTTACCCTATCTGCCGTATGAAACTTCTTACGTCAGGAGTAACAAAATCTTTAAAAAAATATATTCCCCTTGTTTTGACACAACACTAGGTGTAATATAAAGTTTCATGTCATTTGAATTATTTTTTTGTACACCCGGCAGTAATGGATTAAATTGCAGATGTTAGAGAGTGTTACATTTAGGTAAAATATTATTACAAAGTAGATAAGCTTTTCTTTGTTTTTATCCAATTATAAAAGCTTTTTTGGAAAAACTACTAAAATTGTTAGATATTTGTTTGTTATGCCTCTTAGTTTTATCTTTTTTCGTTTACTGGTTCGAAAACTAATATTTTCTTATTTTTCTTTACCCACTCGTATTGTTTTTTCATGATTCAAAAATCTATTGTATTTGGTGTCAATTACCATTGACTTCTATACGCACTTGCAGCTTTTAATTTATTATTATACTTTAATTCAAATATGTGAAAAGCATTTCTTTTATTTCAAATCAATTATTGCTTACTATAGCTACTCTGCTTAAGTATTAAAAAAATAGACCAAAGCACAATTGTTATTTCAAAGTATCTTTCTTTATTGACTTTCCACTTAAGAAATAACATTGACTCGAATCAGTATCATTGCTAGCTAGCACATTATTGGCCTCCATAGACCGTTCAAACCGTATCGGTATTGCGTGAGGCTCATATCACCGCTTCCCACTCGTTTCTTTTTATCTCCTTTCCCGCGGGTAAGAGATTAATGTACTTATCAGTTTTTTTTAAATAAAAACAAACAAAAACGATGCACTTCTCGTTGCTCCGTCGATAAGCGACGAGCTGCATTGCTCTATCCTCTCGTTAACTTTTCAATTAAACTGACAAGTTAATTGAAAATCGCACTTTTCGTAGCACGATTTTCGGCGAAAATGCGTCGACATTACTTTCCGTTTTGCCATGGAACCACTTTGTCCGTTTATTCCACGCAAATGGAAAATCAGGTAACAGTGAATTAAAAAACAAAACAAAAATGTCCCAAATGTTACACGTGCCAAGCAGAAAAATGAAACAAAAATGTAAAAAACCCCAACCAAAATGCCATCCCACATTTTTATAATTATATTCTTCAGCCAGGCTTTTTGGGAAGCAAAGGACGGAATTGAAGAGGACAAAAAAAACAATACACCCTCACGTAATGGGAAATATTTCGGCAAGGGGCGCGGGTTCGCAACCATAATTGCTGTTATCTTTATTGTGGTTGTTATTTTTTCGATCGTTTTCTTCAAAAGCATAATTGAACCGAACTGATCCGAACGGGCGTCTATTGCGGGGATGATGTTAATATTTATGGGCAGGTGGTGGAGGCCCTTGGTGGACTAGCCGGGCCAGGTTTGCGTGGAGTGGGATGAAATATGGCACTGGAGGATTGTGTCCCCGAGGGGTCTGGCTGATTGGTAAGCGATCATTATCTGTGCTTCCTGTGCGTTTGAGTGATAATAAAGGAGAATGGAGCTTGTACGGAGGCTTTTTAGCCGTGTTTGAGTTTTAAATGACTTGTAGGTTGTACAAAATCATGCTTTATAATAAAAAGTGATGCACTTCTAATCTTCATAATATTGCTCTGATAAAGACTTCAATAAAATGTTCGTTTGTATGATTATGAATTTGCGTAGAAATAGTCCAACACATCTTATTTGTAATAAATATCCATAATCCATAGGGCTCTATCTCAGCACGAACGGAGCCATACCACGCGTACCAGATACTTCAAGGCCTTTGGCGTACGCTATCAGCGTCCTAAGTGCGACAGGCCCACTCTCTCAGAAGCGCCACCGCAGCGCTGGGTGCTGCTTAGACGCTAACCGCTTTATCCTGCCTAGTAAAATGTCGCAATTTATGGGCCGCTTTTTTATTAGCTTTGCCGCAACTCGGACGCCACCCGAGTTGGAACTGTGAACCCGCGGAGAGGGGAAGCAAAGCTCTTGCCATTGTGCGCGACATCATGTCTCATCTTGCAGCATCTTCGCACGCAGAAACGCAAGCGAGACGCGCGAGCGGCGGAAGAGCTGAACGATGCATTGTAAACGGAGCAGCGACGCTCCGGCTACTAAGAGCGTAGCTTCCGTAGCGCTTAGTCATCCTTTCGCTTTGTGGTCCGTTTGGCGACACAGTTTCTTGCAGCATTAGGAAGCGTCCTATGCAAAGTGCGTGGAGGAGGAGGATGTAGTGAATGGAATGAAAAAGGGGAAGTGGTTGGTTGGCGGTGTGTGATAAGAGGGTGAGAAATTATCGAGTTATTCTTGTTGTTGTTGCTGTTGTTGCCGTTGTTGGCTCATTACCCTAACGATTAAAAGGCAAACTGCGGGGAAGCGAAGGCGCATTTGAACCCTTGAGCCCCTACTCATTCCAACCCGCTCTAGTTTGCTAGTAATTGTTACAACCAAGGCAGAGCAGAAGCACGCGCGTGTAGCAGCTTACACTAAAACAGCAATGCGGGAGAGAGAGAGAGAGAGAGCGAGTAGTGGACGCGCGAGAGCGAACCGCTCTCGCAGTTATTTCGGCGAGCTCTCCAAACACGGCAACGCAGCAGCACCGCCTTGCTGTTGGCCGTTGCCGGGATCGGCACCGACCCTAGTCGCGCCGCGCGAGTTTCGAACTTCGGTGCGGACGCGCGCGCTTGCGACAAAACGCCGACCGGCGCTGCTGTTTCAACCTGCTGCTGCTGCTGCTGCTGCTGTCGTCCGCGACCGTGTTGCGTGCCGGTGTGTTGGTGGAACCGAACCGGGCGCTCCGATTGGCGCAGCAGCACCTGCAATGCGAAAAATCCGTCCGTCCGCTCGCACGCACACTACCATTACGGTGCTTATTGGCCGAAGGGATGAAACCGGAACCGGGGAGACACATACAGCGTGAGAGCGAGAGAGTGAAAGAGCGTGAGAGAGAGAGAGAGAGGATTTCATCAAAAGCGATTTTTGACGCGGCAAACCAAGTAAATCGGGCGCCAACGCCTACACAAACACGCGTTCACGGCGCGTCTGTTCGTTGCTGTGTTGTTGTTTTCCCCCGTCCCGCATTTTTTTTTTTTCGCGTGTGTCGGAACAGGTGGACGCACGTTTACACTGCTGAAGATGCAGTGCACGTGTGCTAGTTGGAATTGGGGAGGTTGGGGAGGTATTGAGAGGGTTGATAATTTTATTGTCCATTCCATTTCTGGGCAGATGATTTATGTTTCTCCTGTCGGCTCCCACTGCCACTGTTGGAGCAGGGGTAAAGGTGTGAAGCTGCACTCAGCACGGAGCAGTTGGCCATGAGGCGGTTGCCATATGAGATGAACGCACGGTACACAGAGCAAATGCCACCCCACCAAATGACAGCGGATGACAGTAAACAGTACTCTGTCAACAACAACGAGACGGACGCTATTCCATCCGGTTAGCGTGCCGCTTCTGTGTGTGCCGCGTGCCCCAAAAAAAGCGGTGTTTTTTTATCTTCCTCCTTTTCCCCTTCTTATCATTTCCGATTCCGATGATAAGATCCAAGCGGCCCGTCACCTTGGCCGATACCGTTTATCGGCCTTCGCGCAAGAGCATCGCATCCCCGGGCACTAGGGGCACAAACCCCCTTATCAAGCCGCGCTCGTTATTGCTTGTTATCGGCCGCAGCACAAGTCTGCCCGTTGCGCTATCCTGCCATAAAAAAACGATGATGGCCCCCGTCAGTGATCGATCAACATCGAGAGCGGCCAACAACGAGCGGTTCGATTGTAATTGCCCAATCAACATGGCGTGCGTGCGTGATATGGCTCGCGATGGAGGCGCCCAGGCTCCCGAAACGAACCTCAACCCAGGTTCATTTCGTGCAACAGGTTCATTTCGAGCGCGTTTGGTTTGGAGCTCGGCTAACACGCAAATTGTGTGTGTGTGTGTGTGTGTGTGTGTGGGGGGGGGGGGGGGGGGGGGGGGGGAAATAATGTTTTTTTTTGTGCTCCACACGGCACCAGAACCTCCCCAGAGGAGATGAAGTATCGCAAAAAGGGCCAAATTGCTGACGCAAAATGCCCACCCTCTTCCATTCCCGGCGTTTTCCCACTGTCCCCTGTCTTCGGCGTGGCGTGATAACCTTATTTTAGAAATTCCAGGGTAAGGCACGCTCAGCACGCTGTGACATACATATACACTCTCATGCATCGGGTCGTTTTGTCAGTCCATATACCAACACATACACACATAACAGGGGTAGTTTGGGGTGTACTCTTCCCTTTCTCAATCTCCCCCCGAGAAAAGGATCTCGCAACCGTACTGAAATGAGATTCTGCGTCTACTGCGATGGGTTTTGTTTTTTGGTCCAGAAAAGCTTGCCCACTTCCTGTGGTTGATCTCTCTCGCATGCTCTCTCTCTCTCTCTTCTGTTCTGTAGCTCTTTCTCTCTTGCTTGTTGTTTCTGTTTTTTTAGGCGGTAGGTTGGTTTAGGTTGGACGAATAATGAACGAGCCTCCACCTCCGTTGCGCGTGCTAGCGGACCCGATTGCGATGTAAACAATTCTCACGCGGGTGTGCCCGTTGCCACGATGCGCACGGCATGCAAATCACGGCCTGCATCCCAATTATGGTTGGAAAACGCGTTAAACAATCTGCAGTAATGGTTTGCGTAAGAGCGGACTTTGATTTAATTTCGATGCTGCGTTTGCATAAACTGTTACATTTCAGGAAATATTTGTGCACCCTGCATGATAAAGGAATAGTATTTGACTATCAAATTTTAAAGTTTTTAGTGATGGTTGGCGTAGAAATTGATTTTGGTCCATTGCTACTTTCGTGTGCAATAATTTATCCTACAGCTACATTACTTGGAATAACGCACTCAGTATATCGAAGATCTTGAAGAATATTGTTCCATTAATTCTGGACGATTGAGATGAAATGTAGATAATCCACGTATATGGAAGAATCATTCAAAATAGTGTTGTAAATTTTTATTTCTTACCTCATTTTAACAAACGAAGAATTTCTTCATGTCTAATTCCTGACCAAGTCGATTTTAAATTATACATAATTGCCATGGCCATGCCAAATTATACATAATTGTGTACTTCAATCAATTTCAAATTTGTCTGACCCCTTATACAAAATCCCTGATGTCACGATTAATAAATACTTTCTGTGAATTCATTGTAGAGGCAGTTGTCGTAAAAATAACAATATTAAAAAATACGTACAGTCATTATCCGATATACGCTATCGTACGGGACCGAGCGCAATAGCGTATCTCGAGTTTTCGCGTATAGCGGGAGAGTTTTTTGTTATAAAATAGGTATCTTTTGCACAAATTTAATGCAAAATGCATTAAGAACATTAAGGAAATTCAAAAAGAGCATAAAATATTTCAAAAAATTAAAATATTTGCAAAAAACACATGGAGCTGTCAAATTTAGAGGAATCGCGTACTGCGAATTCGCGTATATCGAGTATCGCATACTGCGGATAATTGCTGTATTTAATCCTGTATAGAATACGAAGCAAGATAGTTTTTCTAGTTTTAAATTCTACAGCCTATATTATAATTGATTGCATTACAATGTTTTAATACAGTGATAATAACAGTACAACAACGATATTTAAAGATAGATTACAGAATTATTGGATATAATTGGTCTTGGCCAATGTACATTTTGTTAAGAAGGATAATTCCACTGTCAAAGTGTATAACGGTAGTTTTGTTTTCGTGAGAAAAAATTGAACTAGATCAGAGAGTGTCGTCACAATACAAAATCTTCCAAAAAAAACTGCTAGTTTTCTGTCAAATGAGGTCAGCGACAAATACAATACATTCCAGAATTATTCCTATAACGTAATATGGCCTTAAGAGGACACCGATTTTCAGAATTGGGTTAAAGAAGTTAAACGTTCCGTAAAAGATCATGTGCAACGATGTACCTATGACAGGAACCTACTAGTCGACAGATAGACAGATAGAGATTTAAAAACAACTGCTTAGGATGTTGGGTAAATATGAGCTGATTTTAAACATTTCAACCCGTGCTCAAATCGGACCAGTTTTGAGATTATGATGTTCACCATGTTTAGAATTATTGCTCCGAGATAGTCGTGCTTGAAAATGTTTGCTCCGAGGGGACACTGCTTTCTCCAAGAGAGCACATATCTGTGGATAAGAGCATCCAATGAAGAAGAGGGGTAGAGTTGAGGATGAAGTTGACAGTTTGAAGAATTCCTTAGAACCCAAAAACAAATCACAACCTTTTTTGTTCCTCTTAGGATATAATACGTCAGATTTAGTTAAATAATTGTTACTGGAAGTTGAATTAGGAGTTTCATCCTCAAATTTTAATACAAATAAACTCACAAAAAGTTTTCGTTCAATTGGAACTTTGAAAAATGATCAGGAAACTCTAGGGAGTCCTTATTTCAGAGAAGACTAATTCAAATATGCTCGTCAAAACAGAGATCCATTTTATCTTGGTTTAATTTGAACAAAAGAACTGAGTAGAACATCGTGCAATTAGTCGTTAATATCTTCTGAAACACCAGATGTACATTGAAAGCAATTCTGATATATTGAAGATCAAGACATTCTCATTAAGTCATAAACGAATGATGTTTTTATCACATTTCTAACATATCCTTCATCAGCAATGGTTTCTTTAGGTCCTTCATTCAAAGAATCTCGCAGATATTTCCAGCAGTCCGATTCCTCTCTTTAAACACCTGCCCAGGTACTCCCATTTCGATTAAAGCCCGCCGCAGCAAAAACCTGTCAAAAGCACACCCATGGCACGCACGGGCTGCCGTTAACCGTCCCGTCGCCGCTGCAGCCGGGGCTCGTTTTCCTCGCAAATCAAAAACTCCTAACCTTGAGCGAACGCACACCCGCACGCAAGCAGGATCAAGTGCAGACCTCATGGGTGGGTGGAAGTGGGTCATGATGATGTACGGGGTAAGCCCGGGGTAGGCTTAATTTGATTAGTTTGCGAACCCGAGGGCGAGGCGAGCAATACCGTTCAGCTGCAGAAGCATCGCATAACAACCTGCATGCCCATGCCCAACCTGCCCAGGCCTGTTCCTCCATCCAACTCCCCTCCGCGTTGGAACTGTGCTCCATCAAGACGTCAACACGTACAGTGGGATATCTTCTGCTGGGGTGGGTGGCATAGTCGGTCTATCGGACTGTGATGCCCGTTCCCTGCCGCCCTCAAGTCTTCCCTTTCATCCCTCATCTCTCCTTCACTCTCACCACTCTCTCGCACGCTTTTTTCTCTCCAAAAAACTGCACACATACGCGCCAGTCGGCAGGCGTATTGCAGGCAGACGTTGACG
The DNA here is from genome assembly GCF_943734685.1 of Anopheles coluzzii. Taxonomy (NCBI): domain Eukaryota; kingdom Metazoa; phylum Arthropoda; class Insecta; order Diptera; family Culicidae; genus Anopheles; species Anopheles coluzzii. The sequence goes on along the minus strand of NC_064671.1, from coordinate 67,891,476 downwards.
CTACCATATTGCGGGAAACTTTGCGGGAAACTGCAGAGCGCCCGGACGGAGACGACGCAACCGTACGCCAACAGGCCACCGTGCTCCTGCAGTGAGGGTGCCCCTCGCCATGAGGTTAGGGACAGGCGCACGGCTCAGTAATATGAGCCCTCCAGCTCCAACTCGTCCGTTGTCAGTGCAGTCTGGGGAAGAACCTCCCCAGACCCGTCTTGGGAGTTGGCAAGGATGTTTGCATCCAGCTTCCCAGCCACCTTCAATGCAGCTGTAATGCTGGAGTTCTTTCGGATGGCTAAGACGCTCGTGTGAAAACGACAAAAAAACACGGAGCATTTGCGCTTGCTGTTGCCATCCGAAACGAGGATGATGCTTACCACCTCCCCGGGTGCTCTGCAATCTTCAATCCCTTTTCGGCCTGCAGTACAGAGTCGTCAGTAAGGACCTCTCTCCGTGCGGACATGCGATCAAGAGGCTCTTCTGAATTTCAGTTTTTTTTTCCTCTGCGTAGTTCTTCTCCTATTTTTAGCACAGCTGAGGGTTACAGGCTGCAGCAAAAAGACGCAAAAGCAAAATAAACATCCTCCCTGGTAACTAGGTTTTGCCTCTTAGTGTGTGTGTGCCCGGTGCCCTCCCCCTCCCTTTCTCTCGCTTTCTGTTGGACCAGGGCATTAGGACGTTTGGGCGCCATCGGGTTTGTGCGCATTCTGGTGCGCTAGCGGAAGCGTTTGGCGTAGTGTGGCGTAAGAACGCAAAGCAGAGCAAAGCAAAAAAAAAAAAGGAATAACGCCCAACCCGGCTACGCTATTGCTGTCGACGTCATGCGCATTTCGGGGACTGCCCGACAACTCCAGGGACTGCTCCGACGCATTGGCCGACTGGGGCGGGGGGAGGGGAGGGGTGGAGGGTGTAGACCCGGGGAGAGCTAGGGATTAAACTCTCCGAGGAGAACTTGTTGATTGTTAGCTAAATGGTGCTTCCAATCAGCAAAGAAAGCACGTCATTGCGGGCGCGAGAGAGAGAGAGAGAGAATGACAGGGAGGTAAGCAAAAAATGTCTAAAAATGGGAGAAAGTGTGTACAACGTCAGGGAAGAGCACCAGGATAATAAATTTAAAAATGAGAGAGAGAGAGCGAGTTGGAGCTAGGCCAAGAGCGCTAAGATCCTTGGAGAATCGAGCCTTCTCCCTCCCAGGGTGCGGGTGCGAGCGGGTGAATTCCAACAAAGTAATTCTGTGCCACTCTCCCTCCACTCCCAATCGTGTTGCAGTGTTGCCCTCCTCCTCCCGCAACTACGCTTGGCCACTTTTGCCGCACACACTGCAACGTGGCCGCGCGCTTGCCGCGTAATATTGGGTGCGTCCGGGGCGTTCGCGCTGCGGCATTTAATGCTGCGCTTCGCTGCTGCCTCCGCAGATTCGGCAGCCGACGCAATCGCAAGCTGACCTCTAGAGGGGAGGGGAAGGGGGGTGGTGGACAATCCGGACACTTCCACAAAACACACACTGCTCAGAAAGTCAGGTCCTAGCAGGTCCAAGGGGCGCTCTGGCTGGACAATTTATGGACCTCCACTCCCCATCCATGCACTCCTTAAAGTTCTTAAGTTGTCGGTGGGCTTGGCGTCAGCGCGATGTGATCGCATTATTGTGTGTATTTGTGTGTATGTATGCGTTCCTTTTTCTGCAGAAGACACCCATGCGACGCAGCGAACAGGCGGTGGCGGCCTTCGGCTCGCGTTACTGCTGCAATGCCGAAGCAATTTTGCGCAATCGAAGCCATACGTTGCCAAACGGTGGATGTTAATAAAATTATCCTAGCCTATCGGCACTCGGCCACCGGTCGGTCGGTCGGTCGGTCGAACCGCTTTGGCTACGTTGCACCAGCCAACCAACCAACCAACCAACGGGAAGGTTGTTTGCACCTGTTTGTGTACGTCGCCCGGGTGGGGTGGAGGTGTTGATTTGTGTGAAGGACAAATTTAATTTTGTCATTTAATTAATATAAGGTAGCAAATTAAATTAAAACCGCTGCACTTACTCCGCTGCTGTAGCTTACAATGGAAATTAATTGGTTGTGTTTTTCAATGATTAAATTTATCTCGTCAATGCAATGGTGGATTTTTGGGCTAAAGCTTACATAATGCTTAGGTGTTTGATCCAAAGTGAGAAAAAAATTCATAATTTGTATTAAAAAAATAAAAGAGCAGTTATTCATTAATGGATAAGCAGTAGTAAACCTTTTTTTTTATTTTTTTGAATATATTGTGTAACAACAGGTCCGTCATGTGTTCAAGCCTCGTTTCAACCATGGCTCAACCATGTAGGTTTGACTATTCTTCTTTGGGTACTCTATAAGTCATTCAAATGGTTAAAACTTTATTAAACTACTGATAAATTCCATTTAATATGTGTAATATTACTAAACCAAATTTGTTAAAACAGAAATCATAATTTAATGACTTTAAGAATTATTTATTTAACCTGTATTTTACTATGAACATCATTCTAACAATTTAAATAGAATCCAATTGCTTTTAAAAGGCTGAAATAAAATAAAAATAAAGCATTTAAATTCGATTTTCTTCAGCTCCATTCAACACGTGGTCGCACGTAACGCGTAACGGTCTAAAATTTGAATTTTAAATTCACACTTTCGAAACGAAACCTCCTTTGTTCGAATTTCGAACACCGGACCCTCTCAACCCGACGCTATAAACATCCCGATTTGACATCCGTTTGACAGCAGCAATTGCAAAAGCAGAGTGACCAGAAATACCGATTTATCTGTATTCCTACCGATTTTTTATATGCCTACCGATTCACAGATGACCGCCCTAAAACCACCGACAAACCGACGTGACACTGGCGTTACAAAAGTGTCCCACACCAAGGTGTTATAAATGACAAGGTGAAGTTGTTCAGAGCAAAATGACATTTCTCGACTTGACATTTCTCTTCCGGGGGCTCCGGTATAAAAATCGGGGAGGGCTGGTGCGGGGTAATGAAATTTGTATGCAGAGAGTGACAGATGTCCCCCACAATGTCGCCCAGCAAAAGCGATAAAAATCAACCTTCTAATTACATTATCCTTGTCCCACACGAAAGTACTGACATTTACCATTGAGGCGCCCAAGTGTCACAAATTCACTAAACGACCACTAAACGGCTTCTAAACGACTCAAGTTCTCTACCTAAACGGAATATAGAAAGTGTTGTGGACAGACCGCTGCCTCATCCTGAGGGCTCACTGTTGACAGCAGGGCTGTCATCCTGTGACCTCCTCAGTGAGGATCGCGGCGCGAGCAGGACCAGTCGTCCTCTCCCCGCATTACGTGCGTGTGTTTAATATATATACCAAAGATAGTTGTTAAATATATATCCTGTTTGTGCCGTACATACATCGACCATGTTCATTTGTGCGGACACAACAGTGGCGACGAGGATGGGATCCTCCTCGCGTAGGGGGGGATCCTACAAAGGACCGACGCAGCACGGAGGTCACCATCGCGGTTCCACCATCGCACAACCGCCATCGCGCAGGATGGGCACGCTCGGGGCTTGCGCGAAGCCCTGAAGGGATCCTCACTCCGCTGCAGCACTATACCGGACAAAGCGAGGGGACATTCCGCTTTGGACCGTCGTCACACGGCATCACCGCCGCCCGCTGCAGCGTCATCGGACACACTGGTGCAGTATTGTCGTGCGCGGCATCACGGCCGCCCTTGCTGCACCAGCATCATCGTCGAGCCCGGTGAGCAGGCACAGTGCTGAGGCATATCGGCTGCCCCCTGTCCATCTTCATCGCCGGCGCTCTAGCTGCACAGGTGCATCTCGACGGCGGCACCACTGTCGCCCCTGTGCAGCAACATCGTATGTGTCCCGGGTCACAGTCGTCGTGCGCGGCATCACGGTTGCCCCCTGTGTACCCTCATCATCATCGTCAACGTCACCATCATCCTGCGCGCCCTGCACAGCAGTTCACCGGCAGCGACAACACGGTCGCCCCTGTGCAGCAGTTCCGGCTGAGCGGTCCAAGCGCGCGCGGCACCACGGTCGCCCCCTGCTCAGCCGCACAGTGACGCCCCATCGGCAGCAGCATCCGGGAGAGCTGCCTCATCATCATCGGCGTCAGGTGCAACAGCCATCGACAGCGGCAGGATTATCCGCTACTGTTGCACCATCAACAACAACACCACAGCGGCTGCAACGGAACGAGCGAGCGCAGCACATCGGCTGCCCCCTGTTGCAGCCCGCAACGCTCATCCCGTTCGAGCGTTACACGGAGGCCGGTCAGCACTCTCCCCCGTTTTACACAGCGCCACTTGAGCCGTACGCTGGCCACGCCGGTTTTAATTACATTAAAACCGCTGCGTCGGCTTAAGCCGTACCAGCTTAATTAAAACGGGGAGATGTTGTGGACAGACCGCTGCCTCATCCTGAGGGCTCACTGTTGACAGCAGGGCTGTCATCCTGTGACCTCCTCAGTGAGGATCGCGGCGCGAGCAGGACCAGTCGTCCTCTCCCCGCATTACGTGCGTGTGTTTAATATATATACCAAAGATAGTTGTTAAATATATATCCTGTTTGTGCCGTACATACATCGACCATGTTCATTTGTGCGGACACAACAGAAAGACTTCGTTTAGCAGACGGCAAACGACTCATGCATTCTAAAAATAGCGAAAAAGCTGGTGGCGCTCTCTGTTGGTGGGATACCCCAACTAGTTGAGCTTCATCGCTTGGAGGAGAGCTTTCTCATTTCCTCTGTACTGTTGTATGGTTTCGCATTGCAGTTATGCATCGCTAGAACTAGAACGGCGATACAATTGTTTAAATACTAAACTCCAAAGGTAACCACTAGCACTGAAGCAAGTGAGATTTGAGTAATGGTCGTTGGTGTTGATACCCACGTATCTGACCACACGACCATTTATATAGATTTTTGCTCGGAAAGTTAGAATGCTATATAGGTCATGATAAGATGAAACTTGCCGAAACACATTGCAAGAAAAGGATAGCGATATAATAATCAGTTTTAATACGCCATCTATTGATCAAACCAATGAAGCTGTGGAGCTTTCATTTTTTTTTTCTATGGATATTCAATTTTCCAGTCGTTTAAGCTTAATCTGTGGCGTTTGGGCGATCACTTCTGTCAAAGTAAGCTCTGTTCACTGCTGCTTCGATGTAAACAACTTTTCTAAATACAAATTGCGAAGGAAGTGTGAGGCACGATTTTGTGAGAATTATTGGACAAAACACCCAGGAAAATCTATATATATATAAAATCTCGTGTCACGGTGTTTGTCGCGAGCAAACTCCGAAACGGCTGGATCTTTTTCAACGAAACTTTGCACACACCTTATGGTGGTATGAGAATAGGTTTTAATACTCACATCATTTTCAGAAGTTGAACTAAACTTAATTTATTAGCAATTTTCTAACTCCCATACAAAGGACATCATTGTTGTTGTTGTATACAGCACTTTGACAGCCGGTGTGAAGCGCGGTTTACACTCGGTGTAAGGTGCGGTTTACACTCGCTGTGAAATGCCTAGCGGTTTACGATGCTGTCACAAATATCCATAATGACAAAACAGAGATGGAGTACTTTAGTTTGGGAATAATGAATTAAAAAATACATGCTATTTCGCTTTGTCCTGTTTGCTGTTTGATGTTCCAAAACGAACAAATATGCTTGCTTTAATAATTGTAACATAAACATGTTTGGTTACTGATGTTAAACTCGCAAGTGTAAACAACATTTTTCGTTATGGTGTTTTTTTTTTCGGTCTGCCCGGCTGCGGTCTTACCCGAGGTCAAACGATGTCTGTTTGCGGTTTGGACTTACGAACATCGTGTTTTTCGCATGGACAATTATATGTGGCATGTTCTCGCGTGGGTAAACCTTCCAATCTATACATACTAGCTAAAGACAGATTAACCAAAAATATCGTCCATTCATTAGCGCTTCGAGATTTGCATTAGAGATTCATAGTAGTTATATGTGTGTGACAAGTATGTAATTATTTGCATGTAAATAAATCAATCTACGTAATTCTACACTGTTTTACTGTTCCAAATTATGTTCTTAAACATATTATTTGAGTAATTAACGACAATGACATCAATGAAAACAAATAAAATGAATAAAAAATTAAATGTGAATTTAAACACCTATATTTGCAACTTAACGGACTGGCAGACGAAGGCGCGAGACCGTGAGCGGTTTCGGACACTCCTGAGGCAGGCCAAGACCGCAAAGCGGTTGTAGTGCCGGATAAGTAATTTGCAACTTCAAATACTTAATCGGCAACTAATAAAATGTGGGGTAAAACTAGGTTTACCGGGCCAGCTAGTCATTTTATAAGTTTCCAAATCAATGCAAAAGATGTGAGAAGTACAAAAAACAATGCGCATTGGAATTTGCGAAGAAAAATAAAAAGAGAATTTAGCAGTTTCTTCTCTGTGTCAGTGTAGTAAGCGAATCATTCTAGAGATGGCGCTAGTGTTTATCGTATTTTCATTTGAAATAAGGAGACAACTTTTGAAGCTCATTTTGTTCGAAGTGTCACGTCGGTTTGTCGGTGCTAAAACTACTGATTTTCCATTTATCCTACCGAAAATCACAGATATTTGATTTTTCAGTCGTTCAAGCTTAATCTGTGGCGCTTGGGATGCTGTTTCAAGGATCGCTATCCTCATTTGTTACTTATCGCGCTGATGCACGTTTGTTGACCTGGCACTTGAAAAATGCTACAGTCTGTTCATTATGATTATATATGATATATAATATATGATTCGTGCAGAAAGTTCTAATATTTCTGGCTTTTAAGCGGTTTCAATTTGTAAGCAAAAATGAAATTTATACCGAACTTGAAGCAAATTGTACTGTGCATCTTAGTCCTTCTTTGGCTTAGAATTCCTAGTACAAATTTCAGATCGACGATCAATTTTCAGAAAGACCTTCATTTGTGTAACCGCTGAACCAAATCTAATCCATATCCTAGATAAAGGATGCACATTCTCGTGATATGGAACTTTCATTTTGCGCATAAGCACCCTCTCCCTCCCATCCCGCTTAACACTTCTTTCGCTTTCACTTCCTTTAACTCAAGTTAAGTTTCGAGCTTTAACCTACCGAAAACTACCGATAACTTTTTGATGCGCCTTCCGAAAACCGCCAAAATAATCTGGCCACACTGTTGACAACAGCTCGCAAAGCAAATGCAAAAGAGGGAGGGAAAAAGAAAAGCCAAGGTCCCGCTACCAAACAACAACAAAGCAGCAACGCCAGCAGCGCCCACACGACGGATCTCGATTATTGATTTTCCCCCTGCAAGCTGAATGCAAAAATGCATTCCGACAGTGTGTACCGGCTCGTTGACGAGCTGGTCGAGGCGATTGGGCAAGAGTGCGGTGCGCAGGCGGACGGCAAAACGGTGAAAAAGTGTAAATCGCGAGCATTTGGAATACTGCTGGGCAAACCGGACCATCGAGCACCGCCACCGCGAGCTGGGGCGAGCGTGTCGGAATGCCCCGTTGCACCCGCGCCAACCGATCCGCTCGCAATGCTGGAATGCCATCAGTTCGAGATGCAGATGACGGCCCGGTACAAATATCAGATGGTGCGGTGCGAACGGTTCGAGCGGCTGCTGGATCAAATCCGACGCGACACCGGCGGCGAATGGTCGCTGGCCGAATCCGACTGTTCCTTGTTGGAGTTTTTGCTGTCGCTGAAAAATTCCACCACCGACCGCGGTGACGTGCTGGCGGAGGTGAGTCGGGTGACTGCATTTGTTTGGCAAAACGCAACAGTTTTTAATCACTTTTCCTTTAGAACCCGTTCTTTGGGCACAGCAAAATGCCTGCCGCACGGTACGGACCCTACCCGATCTTCCGACCCGAGGACTTCCACATCGATGGCCGGCTGGTGGCCGCTTGCTACGACCGGAAAGCGAATCCGTATCTCTTCCGCGCCACTAATGGTGTCTTCACCGCAAACATTGCCCACATACTTGCCAACGAATCAACGCGGAACGATCCGCTGGCGGCCGATTGTTCCTATTTTAGTGACAAAATGGCAAGCTTGAACCATTACCAGGGTCCGTTTCGGTACAATCTGCTGCGAGCGGTTCGGCAAACTATCAACGGTGAACCGCCGTACGAGCTTGTCACAAACTTTGAGATAGTTCCTGCAGGAAAGCCAGCGAAACCGGTGGAAGAATCGCTTATATTTGGTATGAATTGGGAAAATCTCGGACAGCAGTATGTGCCAGAGGAGAAACCGTTCGTGTCCGAATGTGCTGGAGCACTGTTTCGGTTCACCGCGGTGCAGGAGAGTGCAATAGGGCATGCACTTTCGGAGAAGAAAGTCGTTTCGCGGGCCAATTTCATACGCGACATTAAATTTCTTATCAGTAAGTCACCTTTTAAATCATTTGAAATTAGGAAGAGTTTATTATTAATGTTTTTGGTTCCCTTTTTTAGCCGGTGTAAGCTCCAGCCTGTTTCATTTCGACGAGCGCAATCGCTTCCGCGCACTTCCCAACATTACGATCGAGGATGTGCGCATCGAATCGATACAATCGTTTGTGGATCAAGCGCTCGAAATCGGCACCTGCTTCCGACGGCTGCTCATGATGACCCGCAAAAACCCGTACACGCTCGAGCTCATCATGGAAGGGTTCGTGTTTAGGGCGTTTTGTGAGAGTGTGGAAAACTTCCTCTGCTGCTACCGCGTGCTCGTAAACAGCTACGCCGGGGAATCGATACTGCAGCTGCTGCAAATGCTTTCCCCGGCCAACGAGCAGCTGCTGTCGATGGCAAAATTGTGCAGCTTGCATCCGGGCAATGAGAGCGATCGCGAGTTTCCGACCGGTTCGATGCTGCTCGATCATCTGTACCGGGAGCTGATACAGGTGACGCAGCCCAGCGTGAGCGTGTTCCTGCTGTCGACGCTGCGGCGGTGCTGTTTGGAGTATTTTGCGATCTTTCAGCGGTGGCTGTTTCAGGGCCAGCTGCACGATCCTTCCGGGGAGCTGTTTGTGTTTTTTGTCGATCACTATCGATCGAACACGAAGCATTTCTTCGATAAGGCGTACTTTATCCGGCGGAAGAGTGTGCCCGGATTTCTGAAGGGCTACGATGAGGACATTTTGCTGTGCGGAAAGTACGTGATGCTGCTGCGAGCATTTCGACCATTGGTAAGAGGGTAAAATGTAAACGATGGCTTCAGTTCTGTATTTATAATTATTTGTTTCTTTTTCTAAAGCACCCTCTCTTCACCCTGCGCCATCCTGAGCTGACCGTGTGCCTTTCGTTCGCGGAAATCCAGACGATGCGCACGCAATGGTTGCGCTACGTCGCCAAAGCGCGCCAACTCTGTGGCCCCGCCGTGTCCGTGCGCGAGCTGTACGAAACGAAGCAGAGCGAGCAGGTTGAGTTCTACCGCCTGGTGGAGGAAAACTTCCGCACCTACATGGACGCGTGGCGGGTGGAGCAGGAAACGGAGGCGCAGGAGCAGAAGCGCCGCAAGCAGAAGCAGATGGCCGACCTGCTCGACCACCTGAACGAGATCCGGGAGAGCAAGCTGCTGGCGAAGCGGGCGGAGCTGCAGGAGGAGCTGGCGCTCGAGCAGGCCCGCATCGAGCAGGAAAATCGGCAGCTGCTGGGGGAAAATTTGGAGCTTACCGGTCGGGTGAAGAAGTACACGGCCCTGAACACGCTGATGGATGAGAAGCTGGAGGTGCTGCAGGCCGCGGCCGGCGAGCTGAGCATTGTGCCGGTAGTAACGGTGACGGTGGACGGGACGGACGGGACGGTGAGTGAGGAAGCTCCGTTTGAAAGTTGCCGCGAGAGCCGTGCGAGCAACGTGACGAGCGTTTCTATCTACGAGGATGCACAAAAGTCACCTGCGTGCAGTGTGGACTCGTCGCCGTACGGGGCGGACAGTACGAGCAGCTACGGTTCCGCCGGGAAGGGCGATCTTTCCACGTCCGGTGCGGAAGATCTGGACTGTACGCTCGTGGAGGGACCGATCGTGCCAACGGTGGAGTCGCCGGCGGCCGTGCTCGACAGTGATCGCCTCAACTCGAACGTTCCAGCGGTCAGCGAAGGGGAGCGGAACCGGGCGAAGGTGTTGGGATCGACGGTGGGCGACTTTCTGAACGAGGATCACGCAAACGCCAACGTGGAGCAGCTGGTCGTGGCCACTGCGAGTGCGGGACTGCGCAAGCTGACGGAGGCACAGCGCAACAAGCTGAAAATCCTATCGCAAGAGTTTGAAATCGCCCCGCCGGACGAGCTCGGCACGATGGATGAGAACTGTAATCGGCTTGCCGAGCGGCGAAAGAATCGGGAGCGCATTCTTATAAGCGATTACACCAGCAGGGAGGAGGAAGCGGCACCGGGTGGTCAGCCGGTGCCGGGGCGGGAGCTGAGCGAGCTGCAGAAGAATCGCAGGAAGATTATGAGCCAAGAGTACAATCTGCTTACGGACGAGGCGGTTTGGGATGGAACGGGCGGACGGGATCCGAACCAGAAGCGCACGATGTACTTGAACCTGGACTCGGACCGGGCGCGGAACCGGCGCCGAATACTGGAATCGGAGTTCGACATTGCGACCGGGGTGGAAAACTTTCCCGCCTCACCGATGTCCGTGGACAGTGATACGGTGGACGAGTCGGCCAGTCCATCGTTGGCGATGACCGCCTCAGGCACAACGCCAACCATCACTGGCGAGCAGGACGTTAATGCAAATCCGGTAGCAGGGAAAGGAGCCGGCCTAAAGCTGGACGTCCTGGCGGCGGCCGATGCAGCGGAACGGTTTGGCATCGAGCGACGATTTGGCATTCCCGATACGGCCGCGCTAGAGCTGGAAACCCCGGCCAGTGCGATGAAAGCGACTGGCGAGGTAGGGGACGCTCTCGATGGAGGGTTTGATTTTACGCGCGCCCAAGCACTAGAACGAAGGGAAGGGCCGAGCGGTTGCAATAGCTTAGTGCCGGTGGTCGCTTCCGGTGTTGCTGTGGAGCTGACGGAGGAGGAGGATGACGAGATTTATCGCGAATTTGTCGCTGCAATGAAGCAGCAAAGTGAAAACTTTTGTCGACTAGCGATCCCGACGTCGGATAGTGACACTTCGGCACACGTAGGCGCTTCAAAAGCACTGGAAAAGGAGCTCAACAGTGTGGACGTCCTTACCATCACACGCTTCCTGCAGTACTCGCTCGTTATTCCTCTGAAAGCGCACATGGAGATCGTGAACAATGAGATACTGAAGATGTATCTGTACGACCTGGACGTGCTGGGGCATTTCGAAAGCCTGCGCAACTACTTCCTCCTGATGGACGGTGAGTTTTCCACCCACATCTGTGACAATCTGTTCCAGCGGCTCGAAACCGTACGCACGCCGGAGGAGCTGCTGAACTACCAAACGCTTCACTCCATCCTGGATGGGGCGCTGTACTCGAGCAATGCCGGCACGGACCGTAATGCCGACCGGCTGTCCTTCATCGTGTGCCAGGTGCCGGAAAAGTTTGACCTCTACTCGCCGAACGTGTTCAGCATGCTGAACCTTAGCTACCGGGTCGAGTGGCCCCTCAATCTAATCTTCTCGAACGAAACGATCGAACAGTACACGAACGTGTTCAAATACCTGGTGAAGGTGCGCCGCGTTAGCTACGTGCTGGAGGATTCCTTCCAGCTGCTGAAGGAAGCGAGCAGGCGGCTGGGGAAACCGTTGCTCCATTCGCCCCAGTACGCCCGGGTGCAGCTGATCCGCCACAAGCTGTCCCATCTGGTTAACGCGCTCAAGAACTACATCACGAGCAGTGCGCTGCACGCGTCCTGGGAAACGTTCCGGGAGGATCTGCAGGACGCGACGGAAACGATGGAAGACCTGTTCCGCAAGCATCGTACGTACCTGAAGCGGGTGATCTTCCTGTGCCTGCTGAACAGGAGAAGCATCGAGTTTTACAACAACATCGAGCAGATCTTTCGCGTGGTGTTGCGGTTCTACAGGCATCTGCGTTCGAAGGAGTGGCGGCTGCAGGAGGAATCGCAGCAGTACTACGTGCATCCACGCTACCGGTCGATGCTGGACGATGAGATCGACTTTGAGAAGCTGATCAAGTACACGATCTTCCTCGGGAACAAGATGTACGACCATGGGTACCAGAAGGAAATATCCGAGTTCCTGCACGTTATCAATATCAATGGTTATTACGATGATGTGAAGCCTGCTGCTAGTTAAATGGTGTTGTCTGTTCCTTTGCACCAAGGTTTTGTTGAGGTTACAGTGATGGCCAGTGATGGCCAGAGTTTCGTTCCAGCTGCAAGCGACCGGTAATAACTTCCTTCTTGTTTTACACAGTTAATCTTTACTACTTCCCAAGTCAATCGTTACTACTTCCCAACTGTACAGTGCACACTCGAATATTGAAGATCTGTTTCGGTAGGATAACTTATGCTACTGTTATTATGTGTTTTTTATGTATTTATAAATGTACAGTCGTTTAGCAAAATGTCTCCGAATGTGGGGGCGTAATACTCCAATAAACATTATGTGTACAAAAGAAAAAAGTTACTTTGGGTGTTATGGCCAAGATTGGGTGCGCTTTCCTGTGCCAGTCACTGTCAATCATGGTGAGTATAAAAGCAAAAGGGTAGCAAAAAAGGAAGCTTCCAACTACTGTGGCAGTAAGGCTTTTGAGCATATACGTACAGCTTATTACTGTCTTTTCTAAAATATTGTTTCGGGGTTTCACCGATGCCAGGATACCGATCCTTTATAACAGTTTAGCTCCTTGCAGAGTACTCAGACTCATATCACTCTTAGGGATTGATCTCTCACCTTATACCGAACTGGGGATCGCTGTCGAACACCTTCTTGGTGGGGCATGACTCCGGCATCCTCATGACATGCCCCAGCCATCGTCACCGTCAGGATGCTCGGTTCGCCGTACAGCTCAGCAAGCGCGCGGTTCATCCTTCTCCTCCACGCTCCATGCTCGAACACACCGACAAAGATGATCCGAAGGATGCGTCGCTCAATCATGCCCAGAGCGTTTGCATCCTCCGCTCGGATGGTCTAAGCTGCGTGTCCATAGAGGACCACAGGGCGAATCAGTTTGCAATATATCTCACATTTCGTGCGGGCTTGATGTCTTCTGGATCTCAGCAGTCGATAAAGCCCAAAGTATACACGATTTCCCTGCACAATGCGTCTCCGGATTTCGCTGCTGATGTCGATCTCCGAAGTAACGACCGTCCCGAAATATCAATACATCTTTACTAACTCGAGATCATTAATACACTGCTTCTCAGATGGTCTGAGTCTCCGGCAAGCAGGTACTTTGTCTTCGTCGCATTGATTCTCAATCAAATTCTTGCTGCTTCGCGTTTGAGTCGACCTTCGCTGTTGTCCTGGCGATGATGCCGATGTCATTCGCGAAGCCAAGAAATTGGAGAGACCGGTAGAGGATCGTGCCACGAATGTTGTTGTCTAGCGTATAGTAGTTATGTAGGCTCGTAGTAACTGTATATTTCCTAGGAGAGAGCGTATCTCACAGGCGAGTTCTTGTCGAACTGGACCGAATCCGTTTGTCACCGTTCTTGGTAAAATTGATAAGATCATATAGGTGTTAGGATGAAATCATACGCTGTTAGGTCCCTAGTTATACAGATCTATCTGGGATTCTTCCCCCAGACATCAGGATTTCGCAGGGTTATCATGTTCTACTCCTGGGATCTTCGAACTTTTGAGTTCGTGGACCGTATATAACGGTGATTTTGCATTTTGCTGTAGCCTTTAACTAATACGACTATTAAAATTTTCGTTTTTACTAACAGAATGTACAAAATATTCAATCGTTTTCAATGTCTCTCGAGGGCCGTAGTTTGGATACCCCTACTCTACACCAATGTTGTGCCTGCGGTACTTCCTGATACTGATTTTCATTTCTACGGAAAAATCTGAGCTCAATTCTTTGTAAGACCGTACAGTGTCAAGGAGCTATTTGTCGTACTAGCTGCTAAACTCTTTTTCTAAGAACAGCTTGAGTACATTGTTTAGTAGATACAGTGTTCTGCTTAGACTGGTAGTGAACATGACCGCTCGAATCGTCCTATGTGTGGGCATCAAGACGCTGTACTGCTCGCTAATCAGTATACTTGTGCTGGTACTCATCTACTCAGACTCTTATGCAGCTTGAGCTTATCCAACGGAATGTGTTAGGTGGTTAACACCTGCTTGGTGTTACAAACGGAAGATGCTGCTTGGACTGTTTCACCTTTTTTAATGATTTCAACATGCCAGGTGGGTTTTCTTCAGAGTTTCTTAACGTATCTGTAACCTGTATGTGCCTGCAAATGACACTCCAACCTCAACCATTTAAAGACTCTTTCACTGAGTTCCGGAGCTCTGTTAGCTCTCGTGCCGTTTACTAAAAACTGTTGGAAGCCTGTCTGTTAAACATTGAGGAATGTAAGGTTCGTTATGGATACTGTAATCGTTAACAGTCTCTTGACAAATCAAGGCAATTTGCCTTAACTTCTTATGTAACATTCATAAAACCACTTCAACTGCTTATTATAGCTTCCCGCACCATTTCCAGCTGATTGTAACGTAAACGCGCGATAGTCTCGATATTACACGCTGCGTGTGATGCATTTCCGTTATGATCCAACGTCAACGATTGTCGCATCCGCTTCGATCGTGATCATCGCACGTGTACTTCCACGCTCGCGGGTGTGGGTGGAATGACATTCATCACAGAAAAGAAGAAACACAGCTACTTTCATTTAAAATCACCTGTTAGAGATACTCTTCCGTGCTGTCGCTCCGATTGCATTGTCTTGGCGAAGAAGGCGAACCGAGAAAATTACAGCATCGTGTAAAGCTAACGGCTCTCGAGATCAATCGATCGAGGGACCAGCAACATCCAAAAGCACCCTCGAGGGGGGCCTTGGTAAAGGTCTGCCATGACCTAACGGTTTCTTTTTGTGTTTTTTCTTTTCCGCTGCTTCCTTGCCACGTGATGACGGGGGGGGGGGGGGGGGAGGAGGGTGTTTCACTTTCGTTCTGTCGTGGTACGCTCACGACGTTTCCACGTGTTTTTGTGCGCTGACGCTGACCATGAACCCTGTTGTATGGGAAGCGTTCTGCAGCTCCCAATCAAACCTCCCCTCCCCATTCCCCCCATCACACCGAGTAGAATAGAGTATCTCAGGGAAACGGTCCCGGGAATGCACGAACCCAACGAACACATTCCCTTTCGGTTTCGATTCTTGGCGGGGAGAGTTTGGACTTCACTTTCCGTGATGCGGCCCAACAGACGGCCAGCTCGAAGCAACTGTATCTACGATCGGCTAGGTTTGGAAGTGGTTGGACTGGTTTGACCGGGCAGCCGCCAAGAGCTGCAGGCAATCAAATCAGACACCTTGGGCACCTTGGACGCCGGTACCGTTAGAAGCTGGACCGTAGAGGGGGTGTCGTTTTGGGGTGATCGTGAGTTTGAACTTTCGGATAATGACTGACTTGAAGGGATGCACAACAGGAAGGTTGACGAAGGGCACGCGCTCTTTCTCTCTCTCTCTCTCTCTCTCTCTCTCTCTGTTTCTCTCTTTGCTTGCTGCTCAAACCTTGAAGTGAGTGAAGTGAAACCGCCGTTGGTTTGTTGGTTTGGCCTTCGGAATAGTTTACAATTTTAATCGAAATCTCATCTGAATACGGTGGAGGTCATTACCTGGGTCGCTGTTAAGATATGGTCGATAAGGGAAGAAGCCACCAATAATCATAGAAGAAGTTGAAGTTGCCGTTAATCTCGGCTCGTTATTCATTTTGCCTTAATTTGACATTAAGCGCTTATCTTTTTCCGTATTTTTTTGTCATTATTTAAAATCAGTTTTGAGCTGTCAGGTCTTTTCCAAGATTTTTTGTTTCAGTTTCCAAGTCGTATGCAGCAAGTAATCAAACTCATTAATTAAAAAAAAGTAATTTATACCCCGGCACGATTTGGTAAACTACGATTCGATCGATGCGATCAAGGCAAATGAATCCGCCAGAGTCGTGAGCGTTACCCGATGCTCCTACCCCTTGCTATTTCAATTCCAGCACTGCAGTTCCTGCATCCTGCGACCGAGCGAAGTTCATTATCGTTGGCAAGAGAAGTTGAGCAGCTTGCGGTGATTTACGCCGAATGGCAGAGCTGTTGATGCACCTTAGCGCTGCCGTTGAAGGCGTTTGTTAACTGCAACTGCACCGGCAAGTTGCAATAACTTTGGGGAAAAGGGCATCCGAGCTGGTAATAATTGTGTGGCGCTGGCAGGTTGACATAAGGCTGTGGTGTATTGGTTTGTGTAAATTATGTCTGTGCCACTCGATGTCGATTGATTTCTTTCAAGGACGTAGCGTAGCATCATCGATAGCTCGACTCATTAAGCTGATTGAAGATGGTAAGGGTGCCCTGGACAATGGAATTGAGTGATTATTGGAGAAGGGGTTGTAAGGGGGGAATGGATTTGGCTTTTTGGAAGCTTATTGCAAAATTTCTTACTACTGGTAATCTTGCCATAGTAGCAGTGAAGAGTATCTATTGGAGTTGATCTTTAGTAACTTGAAGGGCAGACAAAGGGGCTCATATATTCTTTTACATTTTGTAACAATATTTTAGAGTTAATGTTCATAAGTTCTTGTATAATTATTCAAATAAAATCAGGGTTTATCTAAAATTACCAACATGAGGCATTGGAGTCATCAATCTTCAATACGCTAATCATGTCATAAGCAAGAAGCAAGACAAACTCGTATATACCGTATACAATATAACGTTCTGATTCATGTTGCGGATTACTTCAAAATTCTGGAAATTCTTACGGTTTTGATTGTTTATTTTGTATATCCAGGTTATAATCAAACCGCATATAAACTTCACTTCATAGATCGTAATCAATTTTAACAATATTGAATGTGAATACATAAGCTTGAGCATATTTGGAGTTGGAATCAAACTAACGGTTTATTTTGATGTTTTTTTTCGAGTACTATACTTCAAATTTTTTATACATATCCCAAATTTAAATTAAATAGCTTAGTTATAGCGGAATATGTAGAGATTTGACTGATTTCAATTACATTTTTTACATCCGGCAAAACTTAATGCTTGTCGGTCTTGGATAAATCCAAACCAACATGGCTTTATGGCTGGACGTTCAACAAGTACCAATCTTATGTCCTTTATCTCCTCTATATTTCAATGCCTGAATAATAGCATTCAGATTGAACTCCTTTACCTTTCAAACCATATGTGTGTCCTGAAAAATGCTCTGCATTAACCTTTTCTCGTGCTCGTAGTACATTGATACACAATTATCTGGCTATGGGTACGTAGATAAATGGTGTTAACGTAATTCTTGACTTAAGAGTACTGCTTGACGACAGACTAACCTTTTCTGTCCATATTGATAACGTCATTAGCAGAGCCAGCCAAATTCTCGGCTTAATAATTCGCTTAACAGATGACTTCCATGGTCATCGCTGCTTTAAAACTCTGTATGTTGCTCTGGTTTGATATCTATTAGAATATGCCAGCAAAATAAGGAGCTATACTAGTATTAGAGGCATTACACAGCTTGACTACAGAAACTTTTCACTAGAGTGCCTATTTGGCACATAATGCCCTTTTCTCCTTTGCTCCCATATGCAGTCCGTTGTCAACTTTTGGGAATTGACTCTTAAGAAAAGAGAGGGCATATTGCTCACTCTTATTTCACTGCTGGTTTGATCTTTAGCACTATCGATGTTCCTAACCTTGCCGATGTTCCTCCTTCATTTCTATGTTCCTTGCAGATGCCTCCGTCTCCGTCGTCCTGTATCAGCCATCACCACTCATAGAAGCTTGTACTGTCTGTAGAAATGATATGTTGCTAAACTGCCTGAAATATTTGTGAAACCTTCATGGCGTTCGAATTAACTAATAATAATAAATAGATAAATAAATAAAATATTCTAATCTAAAGAGTTCTTAAGTGTCCGTAATTTGAATCAATACGGAAACTGCATAGATGTAGATACTATTACTTCTACTACTAAACTACTTCTGCACGAATTATATATGTGTAGTAATTGTAAAATAATATTTATTTATCATGTTGTTAAAGCATTTCAGAAAAAATAGGGTAATCGGGAAACCCGCCTCTCGTTTCAAGTATTTTTTCTAGTATTAATACTAATATACTAACAAAATCATCAAACATTTGTTGAACATATAGCAAAAGTGTTACTTCTAATGCTGCTTCTTAGAGGAAAAAAATTCATTTATACCGACAATAACAAATTCCGATAAGCAACCGTTTACCATTTGTCCAAGCTCTCTCCGTATGCTCAGTTTTATTACACATTTTGCTACTGTCAGCTTGAATAGTGCTTGTTAACATTATTACTTTCTTTGGTAAGGAAAAGCTTCCCTTCTTCATTTGCTGACTAACGGTTGTTAAACGGGTAGCTTGAGTTGATTTGCCATCGCAGCCGTCGTCGGTTTCGTTCACGGAATTGCCAACGGTGATGGTGGTGCCTACCGGTTGCCCGGTTTAGAAGCCGCCACAAAACCGAAAACCGGCGAACCCGCGCCCGCGAAATTATATCCATACTCACAAGGTCACTCGAGGAATGCTGTCTCATCAAATGGCATTACTGTGGGAGGGGGGTGAGGTTTGCAATAAGCTCAACACCGAGTAATGCAATGCACAAAAACCCGCTTGTGTATGTCAGCAAAATTCAGCCGTTATCAACACTGCACACAAACACGATGGCGGCGCCAAAGTTGCTTCGCTTGCAATCCCAAGGGGCACCATAATTTGTGGACATTAGTTGCAAATAATAAATATGATTCGGGCCACACGGGCTTAGCGGTCCGACGAGGAAGTTGACGACGAGTTTTGGGCGCGATGGGTGTGTGTAGCGTTGCGCAAAATGCGCGTTTGTCAGCACCATCGCGCGCGCGCTCGCTCGTTCGCAACCCTTATCGTGCTATCACGGGGATGGCACACGAGCTGTGCCGAGTTCCGGTCAGTTTTCGCACAGTCTGCGTCGATGATAACAACGCCTCCCTTGAGCCGTCGTCACTTGGGAGGACGGTTGTTGCGGCCGGTCAGCATTCCCGATGGCGATTCGTCTAAAGCTGCTACCGCTGCTGAGTCACATGCATGTTCACGCTGCTGAGAAGGGGCTCACTGATCGCGAGGTATCGTGACAGCTGGATCGAGGAACGATAGAACGGAGCTAATTACAACGTGTGTGTTTTTGTGGTGTTAGTAAGTGCTTTTTTCATTAGAACAATGTGCAATTTTCCCACTCTACTTGGTGATGTTGCTGGGGAGATTGGAATGCCAGCACGATGTATTGCAGTTTTCAGTTCATTATGCAATGTGATGGGTCATGGTAGAGGTTTACGAAAGATTAATTACTACTTTTTTACTATCAAACAATCATTCAGTCAGGGATTATATTGATAATGGATAAATTTGATTAAAGCGTCATTTATTCAGAGGGATTTGAAGATGAAGTATTTACTGTTAGTAAAAATGCTGCCAATTATCTTTTCCAATGTCCAATGTTTCCTTGATCATAATGATAGTAATTACCCTAGTATCCTAATCTTCAACCATTTAGCAAACCTAAACAAAAGTTCTTAGGTCTGAATGGAGACCAGTCAAGTCGAATATTGAGTCCTATAATGAATGTGGAGTGTTTAAATGCCATTTTTAACGCTACAATTGTTGGTTTTATTTGTAAATAGATTGAATAGTAGATTTAATGAAGAAACTAGTTAAAAAAAACTACGATAGAATCTTAAAACGTGTGAAACTCTCATGGAGCGGTAAAAGGAAAAAAATAGGAATATTGTATGGTCCTTCGAACCGGATTTTACGAGCATATTGGTTCTATCTTGAACCGTTCTCGTGATTTTTAATATATTTTTTTATTTGATTCAAATTGACGTAGTCAAAGGAGTATAGTTTTAACATCTCGCATATGTTGGGGTGATCAAGATCAAGAAAGAATTTAAATATCCACTTAACTGGTAATCTTTACGACTGCCATTAAAAGGGAAATAATCAAGTTATATTCGTCGTCACACCGGTTCCTAGTGTTGGACAAGGTTATTATCCAGACAAAGCCCTCTCAGGGGTATCCGCTGATAATACGGTTCTAGAGATTGGATTTTTTTGCTGTATCTGGTAAATATAAATAGTTGCTTAGTTATACATAACCATCTTATTAAAAAAACATAAAAAATCAGACTAAAAAATCAGATTAAAAAAACATGTAAATCAGAGTAAATTATTTGCCCTAATCGTGCTATTAAACTAGTAACACTTTATTTTGACAAGCAGTCATTTTTAACAGCTAGATACTAGCTAGATAGATAAATGCTGGTTTCTTTTTTTACTAGTTACTTATACTCTTTTAATTCATTTCACTCTCACAATCAATTATTTACATCTAGTTACTGTCAGTAATTATTCTTGCCAGTTGCTGCCAACGGGTTCTTTTAACTAGTTACTTGACCCATTAATAGTTACGGGTAACAGTATCTATCTACTCATAATAAAGCAACAAGCAACCCTTATTTACTTTTTATTCTTTAAATTTAGATTTTATTCTTTGAATTCCCATCTATAACTGGTACGCCTGAAAATATGTTACTGAGAAGGCCTCTTTCTATTAATGATAGGTGTGCTTTGTTGATAAGGAAAATAACAGGAAGAAAAAGAAGTATATAAAGAATAAAACAAAGAAGAAAAAGAAGTATGGAAAGGATAAGCCAAAGAAGAAGTAGAAGAAGAAGAAGAAGATGAAGAAAAAGAAGAAAACAAACAAGAAGAAAGAGAATAAGATGAAGAAAAAGAAGAAAACAAACAATAAGAAAACAAACAAAAAGAAGAACAAGAAGAAAAAGAAGAAGAAGTAGATGAAGACGAAGAAGGAGAAGAAATAGAAGAAGAAGCATATTTTAAACCTTAAATTTATTGAACAACACTCAGGGAAATACTTGGTTCGTTAAAAACTTCATGTCTTTAGAGATCTTAAGCCTCCAATATCGCTCGGTGGATTAGTATAATAATTATTAAATTATTCAAAGCTTAATGAAGAATGGTACATAATATAAAGCAATAAACATGATTGTGCATTAAATTGATCAGATAATGCGATGGCTTAATGTTCTGATTGGTGTTTAGCTGCAATAAAATTTAGATCACAGATTGCTTAATTCTTTTTTTAGTTTATCTTGCTTCACTACGAGCTGGAGACAATAGCAGCGTAAGAAATGAAACAAAATTTAAAATAAGCTGGTATACTACACTTTGCAAGTATTTTGCATCACACTACCGTGTGGCGCCTACTATCTTCTTCTTCTTCTTCTTTGGCTCAACAACCGTTGTCGGTCAAGGCCTGCCTGTACCACTAGTGGGCTTTGGCTTTCAGTGACTAATTGATTTCCCCCCATAGCAGGATAGTCAATCCTACGTATGGCGGCATGGTCTATTTGGGGATCGAACCCATGACGGGCATGTTGTTAAGTCGTACGAGTTGACGACTGTACTACGAGACCGGCGCCTACTATCAAAAACTTTAAATAACGACAAACTGCTCCTAACGATTCTAGCGATCGTAATGGATGCCACCAGCCTGAATCTGAAGGTACAATGTACAGACCCATTTGCAGCATGAAATTAACGACTAATCAGATTGCATACCAACCCGGCACTTAACGCGTTGTAGCACATTCCTCCTCCTCCTCCTCCTCCTCCTCCAATCCCGCTGGCCCTAATTCCCCATCTATCTCGGGTGCATCCATCGCTGATGATACATTTCCCGTTCGGGTGGTGGTGGAGCTCAAAGCTACTAGCAGCATAGGAAGCATAGCAAATGAAACAGCAACGAACAACGAATGGTGGAGGCAAAAAAAGAAAGATAGAAAAGAAAACTGCACCACTGCCGTGACCGCATGCAATGCATCACAGTTTTCATGATCACCATGATCGAGTTGTTTTCGCTTTCCGCCACAATCACACACACACACACACATGCACCATGGCACGCAACATCATCCAACATCGGTCCAAGCGGTCGGAGCAAAAGTTTCGTAATTTGTGGCCCCCGGGCCGGAAGGCAACTTGCAAGAGGGAGAGAGAGAGAGAGAGAGAGAGAAGCAGACCCATTACATATGTTCGAGCTGACCGTATGTAACTCTACCCCTCCTGCACACGGCGATGTGATCACTTTCCGAAACGAAAGTGGGTCCACGGAGGAAGGCCACAAACCGCTTGGAAAAAAGCCTCTGCGCCGCCTCAATGTATTGTATAATCATAACTTATGCCAATAGAGTGGGATAGTGGGGGGAGGGAGAGAGGGGGAGTAGGGGTCTTGTGGGAAGGTGCACTTACCCGCGCCGGGTTGTTGTTAAAAAAAAGCAGCATTGGGGGACCGGAAACCCCTTTCTTGGGTCACATCACTTTCCATCATTGAGGTGAATCGTTTGGCTAGTTGATAGAGAGATGAAGAGAGAGAGGGAGAGAGAGAAGAATAAAAAGAAAAATAAGAAAAAAGAAGAAAAATCAAAATTTGTTTTAAATTATTTAAAAATAATTACACACAATTTCTAAGGCTCAACATGAGCTTTAAGCTTCAAACAGAATCATTTATACCGAAAAAAAAAACAAAAGAAATACAGGGTTTCCCACGATTTATTGGTTGGTTCCCATCAATTTTTGGTGGGTTCCCATGTTTGTTTGGTGCGTTCCCACGATTTTTTGGTCGTTTCCCAGAATTTTTTGGTGCAATTGTATTGATATCCAATCGGAAAATACCAATAAATTATGGGAACAAACCAAAAATCTATGGGATACGACCAAAAAATCGTGGGAACGCACCAAAAAATCATGGGAACTGACCAATAAATCGTGGGAAACCCTGTAAATGCTCAAAGTTTTACATGCACTCTCTCCTACTCTCCATTGCCGATTGCACGTAATCAATCATTGTGCCACTTTATGCGTGTGTAATAATTTTATTCGCCATCTGCTGAGCGGCGCGCAGACACACTTTCCAACCATCCGCAGGCCGGCCGTAAGCGACGAACCTCATGTTCCGTGCCGTCCGAGCCAACTCGCGCCCTCCCAGAGCACGGAATGAAGTGCACCCTCCCTTGGTACTTCCCTTTTTCTCATTTGAATTGCGACCAGAATTGGCCATTTATGGTTGGCATGAACAGACGAAAAAAAGAAGAAGAATTAAGAAAGCATCGGAAGATGCACCCCATGCAGAGGGAAGGAAAAGATAGAGACAGAGAGAAATAATAGGAGAAGAAAGTATAGGCAAGCGAGGAAACGCGTCTTCTACCCCACACACTGGCCTCACTATTTCTATGCTGGATTATGTTGGCATAAATTGTGGAGGAATGAAGCAGCAGCTGCGAAGGCGCGGTGCAGCCTGGCGTGGAGTGCATGCTGGAGAGCTTTTACGGCAATTACATCTCTTTTCCTCCCCTCTTTACTCCATTGCCGCGCAAAGCGCTATTCGCGAATCGAAATCGAAAGGGAACGGGCCACTCTTGGGCGCTACAAAACTCGATCGTTGTGGAGTTGTGTGTGTGTGGGGGGAAACCTTTTTGCTTCCTGCTTCGCCTTACTTGGCACAACGGTTCCTTGGCGTGTACTAAGATAAACACAACCGGAACGCGCACAGCAACAGCAAGCTGGCTTACGAGCAACCACTGCGGCCCGCGGTTCCGACCCGGGAGCCCTTCAAATTCGATACACATTTCCGTGTAACCGTGCACAGTGGAGGGCAGGGCAGGGCAGGCAAAAACGAAAGTGAATCACCCACCAACCGGGCGGGCGCATGGCGCAATGTGTCGCCGCGCGTTTTACTCTCAATTTCCTTTGGCGCAGTGGTGGCTTGCTTTCTTCGGTTTGCTATCCGAGCGGGTTCCGTCGTGTGCAATGGGAGCGGGGGGTTTTTGTTCCTCCTGAAGGTGGAATGTTTGAAGATCGTCTCTGTTGCGCTGAAAGAAAGAAGATCGAGGGGAGCAAAACACCAAATTTAGGATGCGATATTGCCCGAGGAAATGGGTTGGAATTTTACGATCGAGCTTTTGATAGCTTTTTCTTCCCCCCGGCCTCATCTTCATCGATGAGGTAAGAGTTGACATTTAGCGATGTGACATTAAAAGTTTGAGCTAATAGAGTTGAGCCCCGAGAGCTGCCGTAAAGTTCCGAAATCTTCTTTCGGGTGCAGCCCGTGGAGAGTAGGGAGTGTACGGTACCACAGTCCGTTGAAAAGGGCTTGCCTTTTTGGTTTAATAGCTTCAGTGTGAAGCTGGTAAGCACGGTGCCCGGTTTATGTTTAATCGATTTATGAGCGTTTTTGCAGCATCGGCTTAACTTGTTGCTTTAACGAGCGTAGAGTTTGGAATGATTTACTTGATTGGAGGGTTGATATTTTGGACCATTTTTAACATACTTTTTGCTGAAATAATGTGACATTAAGGGGCATGATAATGTCGCTCGTTTGAGGAATTGCCTGTTTGATTTTGACAAGTATTGGAATGGGTTTGAAATTGTAGATAAATAAAAACTTAGATTCATTATTTCATCGAATATTTCACCGAGTAAAAGGTTATTAGTTAAAAAAAAATACTGGTTGTGTTAACTCGTTTGTTTCAATGTTCCATTGTACGACCTTTTTAATATTATTTTTAGTCTTACTTCTTCTTCTTCTTTGGCTCAACAACCGTTGTCGGTCAAGGCCTGCCTGTACCACTTATGGGCTTGGCTTTCAGAGACTAATTGATTTCCCCCCATAGCAGGATAGTCAGTCCTGCGTATGGGAACACGGTCTATTTGGGGATTGAACCCATGACGGGCATGTTGTTATAAGTCGTACGAGTTGACGACTGTACTACGAGACCGGCTACTAGTCTTACTAATAGTACATAATTTTTTTTAAATGGTTGTAGTTCACATTTAATATTTTTGTGTTTTTTTTGCATATGTTTTTGTCACACTTGTCATTTAATAGCAAAATCATGTTTTGATGTAAAAAATTCAGCAAATTATTTTATTTTATCCTTATTTTTTATTTATTTATTTATTTGCTCATATTTGTTTGTTTGTATTTTTTAAATGCGTTTTCAATGTTTACTTGGATGTAAAAGTGTTTTATTTGATTTATTTTAATGTTTTATTAAACTGTTCGTATTTATATTTTCTTCTTAAACTAACTAATCATCATTCATGCATTTTGATTGTCTCTTTTACAGCTTATGAGGAGTCTCTTATTACTTTTATTTCTTTCTGCTAAAACAGAAGTTTTCTATCGTATTGTCTGTCTCTTCAATAATTCATAATCCTTCATAGTCTGTCTTGCATATTTGATTATACTCTGTTCCCGAGACAGGAGGTTTAGGAATCTGCGTAATTCGAATTTCACGTATTTCAGCTAAAATACATTTGATGATGCCGTGCATCCTGATTCTAGTGATAGTGATTCTGGTTTTAAAGTGGATTAAATTTTTCTTTAGCAAAAATGCAATTTTTACTGCATTGGACATTTCTTGAAGCAAATTGTACTGATTTGATAGTTTGATATGTAAAATAAAAAAAAAACCTTGAGTCTCCGAATCCGCGTAAGTCGAGAATTGCTTAACTCGGGAACAGCCTGTATATTGCACAATTTTAGCGTTAATAAAATCCATTTTGATACTTTAATTGTCTTCCCTATAAAAATAGTATACGGGAAAAGTGCATGTAAAACTTTGAGCATTTATTTTTTGTATAAATCATTCTGTTGGAAAATTATTTAAAAAAAGTCCTTGTACCAGCTTCTTTCAACTTATTATTAACTTAATACATACAATATATTCAGTTTAAATATTCAGTTTTAAAAAAAATTGTAATAATTTTGGAAAATTATTTTTATTTTACTTTTCCCATTTACATTTAAAACTTATTTAGAAAAACTCCTTATACCAGCTTTTCTTTAACTTACTATTAACTTAAAACATACAATATATTCAGTTTTATCATTTGAAGATTGAAAATCCCGCATTACGTATGTAGATGTCATTTTAAGTCCCGTTACCGATAGGTGGCCCTTATAAAACAATTAACTTTATACAATACATCGCCCTATTGCTCCATCATTAGCTGCTGCTGGTGCTACTGCTGCTGTCGTAAAATACCGCCGCAGCAGCAGTTTTACATTTTGTCACAAAATGATTTGTGGGCCTCCCACGAGCTAACACCCGCACATTATACCACCTCCTCCCTCCCCGAACTCTCCACATCACCCTCCCGATCACGCTATGTTTTTGTTTTGTGCCTCATTTTTATGGCTCCAATAACCGTTAGCTTCGGAAGCAAATTCTCTTGCCTTCTCTCCCACCCGGGTGGAATGTGGCCACCCAAATGTCCGATTATTATGCTCGTATAGGGAGCACCCACCACGCACAACCCCACCACAGCATCCACGGGCACAGCTTGATTACATCCGTTCGGGGGTTCGCCTGCCACATAAGCATAAGCACGGTCCGACAATGACTCGTCCACAGGTTGTCACATTCCACAACTGTCCCTCGCACAACTCAGCCGTGTCTCATACAACTGTCAACGGTTGTGGCTGGTCAACAGAGACACAGCTCGAAATATGACACTCGGAAGCCGCATAAATTTTGCAATCTTGCACACACACACACAAATAGGACGAAATTCCAACAGTGAATTCCAATTCCAGTCGTCTTGCAGCTCTGGGAGTCGTGTGAGTGCACATTTCGGAAGTCAAGTGCAGCCACGGAGGTCTGTCTATTGTGTCATCTCGGCGTTGGAATGGACTTGGAAAGGAGCCGGTGAGCTGTTGCACAAACGGAGATTTACGATTTCATGCAACAGTTGGTGGAATATGTTGTCGATGGAATGAAGTTAAAGCTTTGTCAAGGGGGGATCAATTTGGAAGTCAATGTGTGATGGTGATGGTGTCATACTATCGTAGCGATTGTATCTCTGTGACGTTTACAAGACGTTTACATCGAACGGGGTTTATTTATTGGTCTTATTTAATTGGTGCAGCCTTTGGGTAAGCCTTTGGCGATCATTCAACCGAATCTGGCCATGGGCTGGAAAGGGTGTCTGTAGTATGATATTGGTCAGTGCTATTGCAGTGCATATATTGTAGGGGTTTCCCGCTTAACCACTTTCAAATCTTTCTCAAAAGTCTTATGGGATACGTCTTCTTCATATTCTAGTTGCTATTGGTATTTAAGAAGTTATTGCAGACTTGCTTACTTAGACTTTTCCGACTCTTTTTCGAAGATATTTGTAAAAATGACCCTTTCTTTTAGCTTCTACTCGAAAGAAAGCCTGTATAAAGCTCTTGAATTTATATTAAATGCCTTAAATCTTTACTTGAACCCCTCCTGCAGCTCCTATTCAGCTCACCATAAATGTCACACTGGTCCATTGATATCGCTCTCACACTGTGAGGCCTTCCGACTTAAGCTTTCATGGCATGCAACACCGAAAAGCAACGACCCAATAAACAATAGTAGTAACAAACCTTTCCATCGTGACAAGCACACACTTTCTGGCCAGGTTATCGTAGCCGCAGGTTCTCCTTCCCATTTCATCTCCGTTCCGTGCTGATTCAATGCAGATGATGATGATGATGCTGATGTGTACGGGGCTGCAGTAAAATATGACACTGACAAGAGCGGCATGCACCAAACCGAAACTGGATGCAAATGCATCGGAAATAGGGGTGAGGCATGGTTGGAACATATCCACGTAACAAAAGACGGTGTACAACGGTACAGTACAATGACTGCCAGGCCCTCCCCGCTGGAGCACCACGCTGAAAAAAAACGAGCCCGTCAAGATGAACGATGTGAATAAACTGCACCGTTTGTGTGGCCTTAGCTTTTGTGCTGGACGCGGGGGACCGACGGACACACCAAAGCTGACATACATGGGGCTGGATGGGTGTAGGTGGGTATGGTAATTTGCATCAAGCGTCGGGGTTTTTTAGTTTGTTGTTGCTGTCGTGCCGGTAGTCGTTTGTTTCACTTTCCATTGAGTCAGCTGCTGCTGCTGTTACTGCTGCTGTTGTTGAGGCAGTACACAGAGGGGTGGATGGGTGGTGGGATTTGGTTATGAAAAGGGCACAAATGCAGCAAAAAAGCACAGCTATTTTGAGCTTTTTTTGTTGTATGACATGACTGCTCAGCAAGAATCAATTAATTGCTTGCTCTATTTCCATAGTGCTTAGGGGTTTTTTTTGCAAAGGTATGAAGGAATGAGGTAAGTTAAAGGGATGTAGATTTAAATACTGAATGCGTTTCACTATTATTGGTTAGCTCTTATGTGTTTTTTCAGACCTAATTTTTAATAGTATAAATAGGAATACATCACATGAAACTCTAAAGCATGGAGTATAGATGTATTTTTACAAGTGATACAAATTACAATTTTTCTATTTTTTTAATTTTTACACAATTTTAACAAACAATTAAAAGAAATTAGAAAAAAAACAACTTTAAATTAGTTCTTGTATTATGATTAAAATGGGTAATGCTATCAATATGTTTGAAGTAGTTGAATAAATTTCAAAGATAAACTCTATTGAGGGTTCCTCGCCTAATCTGAGGGTCTTAGCAAAGTCTTTCGATTAAGTTTTGTCGTATTTATTTTTGTTACTAATTTTACTCCTTTTTATATCTTTTTAATGTGAAACGGTGAGTAAAAGTTCTCAGATAATGTGAAAATTGCTGAAGGAAATGATTGTGAATATTTGATTTAATTGCATTTAAGGAATTATTATCACAAAACGTAAAAATTCAAATGATCAGTTAAAAAGCGAACATTAAAATAGGAATGTAAATATGGTTTTTTTTCTTCATTTCTTTCTTAACGCCTTCACAATCAAATTTAAACGTATCTAGATTTCTGTAATCTGTGAAAAAAGTTAAACCAGAAAAACAAAGAGGCACTATTGGTACAGCTAAAGTAAAGAGCCAAATCAAAAACATTTATGCAGCAGGAAGTGACATTTGGTGTAATTTTTAGCATTGATTTCGACCTGCCATTTTTATGTGCGACAGTAAGAAACGCCACTGTTATTAAACAGTAGTTTTTCTCCATTTTCCCACCGCATTGTCTCGATCGTTTCATGCTCCTCGGACGAGCACGACATTGAGGCTCATCCACCGCTTCTCCCTCCACTTCCCCGCGTGCACGATGGATTAAAAAATCAGCAAACAGTGAGCGAAACACTAGGAAATTCCATCTATTCCACTGTGATATCCCTCACACCGGCAACCGCCATCCGGTCATTCGACTGAGGCTGGTTGTCATTGAGCTCGTGGGTGCTCTGCACGGTACGAAACCACTATTACGTTGATTATGCTAAAAGATGTTACGTCTCGTCAAGCCGGGGCCGGACCCCAGGCCGTCTCGCTTTCCCGCTCTCAGGCCACGAAACCTACCACGACGCACGATGGAAGATGGATGAACTCGAGGTTCCGAGGCAGACTGCAACGCGGTTGTGCGAATGCAACACGGGAAGGGGAAGGAGGAGAGGAGTGGAAGAGCGTGAGCGATTCCGGTGCTCACGATTGAACACATTTGGGGACAATAAACCGTTTGCCTTGGCCTCCGCCAGCCAAGTGACAAGCGGCCGCGTAGGTAATGCCCTTTAGGCAACCGTTAGCGTAACTGCTGCCTGCTGCTGTTGCTGCTGCTGCTGCACTGCCAGGTTGATTGCTTTTCACTGACTTGTAAATGGGTAGAGAAGGAAGGTGAGAGAGTGTAGGCGAGCGGTGAAGCCCTAGGCAGGCAGGGTGACTTATGAAGATGGCCTAATGTTTGCACGGTGATGGATCAACCGAGCTGAATGGTCATGCTGGTTGGCGAATGAGGTCCAACTGGCCTAATGCACGTACCCGTGTGTGAGTGTGTGTTCGTGTGTGCTTGCTGCACTTGGGCGCTTGTGTGTGGCTTTTGGGTCGATTGCCTAAAGCCTGCGCAAAGCAAGATGTTTAGAAGGCGTTCAAACGATTGCTTGCATTAGCCGGCTCCTAATTGCGGCCCCACAGGTGTGGTAAGTGTGTTTTGATGTTTGCGCTTGCCGATCAGCGATTGCCGATGCTTTTCTTCGGGTGCTTCTGTAATCTAGCGTCTAGCAAGCGTTTTAGCTTTGTTTCTACATCTTGGTTTGACTGATGTATTGTTTTATTATTATTGTGCTTCTATATTCAAGTTCAGAGTTGTTATACGTTCTGGGTACATTATTCATTCACTTTTCATGTAATGGATGTCTCTTACACCCTTCTCTTATTTTAACATTCTTTGATCTATATTTTTGATAATTCTCTATTCTTGTTTACTATATTTTTGCATGCTTATTGTTATTGTTTCTTATTGTAAATTTTAATTTTTGTTTCATTATTACATTTTTTATTTATATTAGAGTAGTAAGGTACAATTAAAAGGTACAATTTATCTTGTTTTCTGTTTATAATGGTTAGTATATTGTTATGTTTTGTGTATAATTTTGTTTTATTGTTCTATTTGTTTTGATTGATCTTTTTACTAGTTTACTAGTTTTCTGGATGTTTTAAAGATAATGTGTAAATTGTAAAGTTTTTACTTCTTCCTTTTTTGAAATAATTATACTCTCATATTTGGAATAATTTACAAATATATTTTTGTGAAAAAGCAACGTTTGCCGTTTGCTAAATATTATAATTATACAAATCAATATTTTTTTATTCGATTTTTATACAGTAATGGTTACAATTATTTTTTTAAATACAAATAATATGGTCATTTATATCGTTTTTTTAAATGAAAAATCATTATTTTAAAACAATTTACGTATTTTACAATCATTGCATTGGCATAATTTAGGTATAAATAAAGCATTATTTCTAATTCACCTTTTGGTATTGAAATAAATATTTGATCATGAATTGTTCACATCCTGATCACTAAAAAATTATCTCAAAGAGTTTATAGAACATGCTACATTGTAATTTAATTTTCATAATTTTTCAAGGAAAGTGTCCTTGAGAAACAAGACCTTCACTGGAGCTGCACTCAGTCTGCTGTTAATGCGTAATGGAGTTGAAATTTCCATCCACCACGACTGATTTGTACGGAAAACGGTCCATTTCTCAAGGAGAACATTAAGCGGAGAGAGAGAGAGCTACTTGAAACACGCTGAAGAAGGGTATTTTCCAAATTCCATTAAAATCGTGCACTTCATTAGTAAAGGGCATTTAATTGAAAAAAGAGGATTTTCGATAAGAGTAGTATGGCCCCCCTCATCGCTGTCGTCACCGTGCCACAAAGCTTTGTGCTTGGCCAACCACTTATGGGGCCACTAATTTTCTTCACCTTGCACCAGCTTATAGCCATCGTAAGCCATCAAATTGAACCGAAACGGTGCGCGCGCGCGCGGTCATCGATTTCAAGACTGGTCAAAAGTCAAGAGCCCGGGCACGGCGAAAGATCGCCGAATGGAGGGTTGTGAAAGTGAGAGTGTTTTGTGCCCTCGGCAACGTGCGGTGGCGGTGAATCTGCCGTTTTCTTCGTCATTGTGTGCGCCGGCTTAGAGGTGTTAGAGGTGGAGGTCGTGTGAAGGTGGTGACAATGACTCACCAGCCTCACTGCTGTGAAGACTGTTTGGACTGCGAATTTGACTGATTTATCGAGGTCTTCCAGTGTTGTGGTGCTGTGGTGTCTGTCTAATGTCAAGCTCCACCTAGCGCCGGTACTGCTGACAGCCCAACGCGTCGCGTCCGTCTAGTGGACGGGTGAAGCTTTTCGTTTTCTACACGACTCCGCATATGGAGGGAAGGAGTTCATTATCTTTCGCACTGTTATTTATTTATTTTATGATACTTAACTTCCTAACCTCACCGTGATGGAGTTGTGGCCTAATGCATGTTGCTTTTGTGGAGGGAAGGGGCAAATGGTTGTGTGTCTCGTAAGGTTGAAGGAGTTGGGGCTGAGTGCATTGCGGTTGCGGTTGCAAAATGGCTCGCAATGATCCTTGGTTGGATGGGTGTTGCGGTTGGTAGGATGAGTCGAAGCATGGCTGTGTAGAGAGCAGTTGCATTCGTTAAATTAGTAGCTGTACAGTGCTAGGAAAAATAGTAAGGTCATGTTGAAAAAAGGGAAATGCTCTACAATTTAAACTATGTTTGCAATTTTTTTTATTAAAAAGAAAATCCAGTACACAATAATGTCAACTTGTAAAAGATTTTTTGGAGTCATCTAGTTATGTATCGCTAGAAAATTTTCAAAATTCTTGTATTTTTAGTATCTACAAATTCTTTGTCTGTGAAGCCTCTTCAACATAAATTGTTTGCCATTTATGGATGTTCACTCTTGGAATTTCATGTAATTTGTTTAATATTATTATTTTTACATATTTTATAAAGGTAATTAACAGTTTAACTATATTAATGACCATTTGTTTCAGGTTGTAGTTTTAGGTTAATGTATATTTAAAAAAAAAAAGTAGGTACGTATGTACGTACTTACGCAGGCATGGCCTACATATAGGTGTTCGCACTTTTGAAGTCCCAGAATTCATAAAAATCAGTTCACCTCTAAGAACCTGTCGTGACAGAGGAAGCATGGACTATATAGTACCTATATAGTAACGGTACTCACATACGCATCTAAGACGTGGACACTGTCCAAATCTGACAAAGCCCTCTTAGCCGCGTCAAAGGAACATGCTCAGAAGGATCCTTGGCCCGTTTTGTATGGAAGGACAATGGAGGAGCCGTTATAACGACGAGCCCGTAAAGTCCTTTTAGACCGTCTGCAAGGACAGAGGAGGCGTGGTAGGCCCAAACTGAGGTGGCAAGATGGCGTGGAGGCATCCGCCATTAAGGCCGGGATAACGGACTGGCAGACGAAGGCACGAGACCGTGAGCGGTTCCGGACACTCCTGAGACAGACCAAGATGGCAAAGCAGTTGTAGTGCCGGATAAGTAAGAAAGTAAGTAGATAACAAGGTCCTTGGGGCGGTCTCGTGGTATAGTCGTTAAGTCGAACGACTCAATATCATGCCCGTCATGAGTTCAAGCCTACAACGGACTGTCCCCCCGTAGCTAAGGTTTAACTATTTGGCTGCGTGGTCATGAATAGGCCGGCATGTCCGCGTAGAACGTTACGCCAAATAGAAGAAGAACAAGGACCTTAAACTGAATCTCTTATTAAGTGAAAAAACAAATCATTTTTAAACTTTTTAATTTTTTGATCAGAGCTGGAACTGGAACTCCAGCCATGGAGTTGATACTAAATTCATAATGGTCGTGGAACTGAACTGGTAAACCCGTACGGGTCCTAAAATCAATTATATGCTAATCCTAGAACTGATGTTGAACCCGTGCCGAACCTGTTAATAATAATGAATCCATAGAACTGATACTGATCATGAAAATGATACTGAACCCATACTTGCTCAGGAAATTGGTCCTGAATTCGTGCTGGTTCTTTAAAAGTACCTGTACCTATCCCGGTAACGAGTCCAATCATTGTCCTATTCTGATACTGGAACCGGTACAGCAGTTGATTTCTTTGGTGTAAAAATCATTCCCAGAAGTAGTATATGGGGAGAATAAATTTTACCCATTAATTTTTTTGAAAATTTGCTCAAAAACTTTTGCCAAGCACTGTAACAAAAAAAAAAGATCTTAAAATAATGTTTACGTTGCGATGTTAGTGCTATTACGACTGCACTAATCGGTTCACGATCAAGCTACTGTGTCGTAAATTAATCAAAATTGATCTTGCATTATGGTTTTAGACACTTCCCAGCCAGCGTTTACCTGCCCTTGAGCAAAGCTACCCACAGAGACAACGGGTAGATTTTACTCAAGGTATTATTAATTAATCACGTTCTTTTTTATAGGGCAAGCTACTACTACACACCTACCAGTAAATGGGCACGAAAAGATCATTAATATATTCCTAGATGCAAGAGGGTTATAATGTGCTGCTAGCGTGTCATTACACTGCATCTAATGATTTCATAAGAATGATTAATCAATGTAACCCATTAGTTACAAAAGTATGTGTCAATTTAGGTTAACTAGTTGGTCAAGCTGCTTCTAGTGTCACTGGTTGGTGTCATCCTTAAGAAACTGCTTTATCAACAACTGCAATGCCGTACCAAACTCCACCCCACATGCTCGTTACAACATGCATCATAAAACAATCAATGTTGTTTGTTTGTTTGTTTCTTCCTAACCTCGAAGCAGATTGGGTTATCAAAAGCTGAGCAAACTGGATGTCCCCGTCTAGATGCCAGCCAAACAAACACAACCTAAACTAGGCCATGTTGGATTTGTTGTTTTCCTCTCTCACCCTCGCTCTGTGTAGCAGATTCCTGTCCCATCACAAAACTCCAAGCAAGTTGTTCTCCCGTTGCAACATGAGCTAACATTTGCCCTTCAACAGTGATAAAGCAAATGGATTTAGCATAAGGCAGGTTAAAAAAACTGCTTACCACTACGCAGTTGAACCGTGGTGTGTTGACAGAGTGCTTTGTGAAAGCAGCTCACATAACGCACGGTCAGATCGATTCCAGGCCGCAAGCGAAAGGAATGCGAAAGTGCAAGTTCCCAAGAAGCTCGGGTGCAATATCAGAATTCAAATTTTTGGTTTTTGTACCCCGTTTGCATTGCAGTGTGTGTCAGTTTTCCGCCATGTGTGCCCGGCCCGTTTTGCTTATCGATGCAGTTGGGTTCGGTTTACCGGTACCTAACCAAGCCCAGGATGCGGTTGTATTTACTTAGGACACTGGCAAATGACGCGGGTCGTTTGGAGTTTCTAAGCGAAATGTATGCAATCAGCACATTGAGGCTTCAAGTTGATAAAAACGCACAAATTATTGTTGATGTTATAGGACAGAAATGCAAGCAGCAAGTAGTACATTACCGTTCCATTCCCTATTTCTACCTTAACCTGATACAGTAGAGGTCTGTCTTGCAATAACAGTGTACTGATACCATACCATGTACTGTGTTTCAAAGCGGCATTTGACAGTATACCTCTATCATTACTTGTTGCTAAGCTTCGAAAACTAGGTTTCGGTGGCTCTATATTGCCGTGGTTCAACTCCTATCTTGAGAATCGTTCATATGTAGTTAAAATCTGTGGCTCTTTCTCTGAATGTTTTCTTAGTACTTCGGGTGTCCCACAAGGTAGTGCCCTTAGTCCCTTACTGTTCATTCTCTTCCTCAATGACTGTACTTCGATCCTTCCTCCTAACGGCTTCTTGCTATATGCGGATGACGTTAAAATTTTTCTTCCTGTATCTTCTACAGCTGATTGTCTAGTCCTTCAATCCTGGCTCTGTAAATTCACGTGAGCACACGGACTACGTCATCAACAAGGCCAACAAAAGTCTTGGTTATATTTGTCGCATGTCCACTGACATTCGTGATCCTTTTTGTCTTAAGTCCCTTTATTGTTGTTGGGTCCGTTCCGTACTAGAATATGCCTGTGTCATCTGGTCTCCTGCCCAACTATCTCTGCTCCAAAGGATTGAGAGGATCCAGAGACGTTTTACAAGGATCGTATTTCGTAGGTCGGTGGGTTATCACTCTATTCCGCTTCCTTCGTATGGCGATAGATGCACTCTATTAGGTCTTGCCAAGTTGGAGCACCGCCTCTCGGTCGCTCAGGCTTCTTTCGTTGCTGGCATATTGCTCAATACGATTGATACTCCTTCACTTCTGTCGCGCTTACATTTGTATGCACCTTGTCGCACCTTACGTTATCGTTTTCGTCTCCAGTTACCTATATGTCGTACACGTTTTGCTCGCAATGAGCCTTTTGTAAGAGCTATGTCGTCTTTTAATAGTACTTCAGATCTGTTCGATTTCAACCTATCCTATCCTGTCTACCGAACCCGTCTGCGCTCCTTTTCCGTACCATAAACGCCATCCAACTCCTTCGTGAATAATTGTATACTATAGTCAGTAAGCACTATTGCTGTAACCCAACGTGGCCGAGCAATTAATAAAATAAAAAAAAAATAAAAATATGCAATTCAGGTCCTGAATCTGATCTATTTAGCAACATATCTTTCTATTTGTATCCTTTGTCTCAGTCTCAGCTACAGTGTTGGACGGTTCTTGGAGCTTGAAATTTCACTTACTTGGAACCAAAACTACCCAAACTTTCAGTTGACTAGGCAGCAAAATCACAGGCTAGTTTTGTGTGTGGTTTTGTATGGAGTGTTCACATGATTTCAGCCGCCAACTGTCAAACTCCGTTTAAAAAGCTGACTAATATCGTGAAAGGTCCCTATATTAGATTTACAAATGATAACAAAATAAAATTAAGAACTTTGAGTGAGTGAGCGGAGTCAGAGTTGAAGAGGAGTTGTAGAATCGAATCTTTTAATAACTCCTTTGAGGTGCATAATTCTGTGATACGTAAACACTGCATTGCACTCACAGGTCGCTTGCAGTGACAATTGTACAATTCAACTCACTCACTTTCCGTGTCAATTCACTCTTTTATGATTTTAGTCACTCGGTTTGAATCGCTAGTCAACACTAACGATTGGAAGAATAAACGAGAATTGCTCTGTTTATTCTGTTACTTGAAGTGAATGAATAATCTGCGCTTACCTATATTTTTTACATTATTAGTAGCCCATTGTTGTAAACATAAAGAAAATTGCCAGTTTCTGGAACGAGATTGCTGTTAAAATTGATAATCTCAGATAATATGCTTGTTTTTTTTTATTATGTTCTTTGTAAATATCGTCTGAGCTTCCCGTACTGTAATGCTTTCTTCTGGCTAATTGCTTATTTAAGACCTTCAGTAAATCGTCATCCATATCTTGCGCATTTCCTTACCATTCTTTACATCGAAGAAAAAGTCACTACAAAACACAATTAATTGCACCGTTGCAACCTTTAATGCAAAATCACTGCTGAAGCGAGCGATAAAACCAACAACAACGCTCCGACAAAGAAAGATGACTCCCTCCACAAGCAGCTGGGTTTTGCTTTCTTGTGCTTGTGTCACGTTTGACCGACCACCCCCAGCTCCAATCGCCTTAAGCCGATGCGTAATTTCTCACGACAAATGTGTGTGGCAAGTTGTGCAATAACTTTGCACAAACCCGCTCAGATTGTGCTGCCCATGCTGCCGAGTTGCTTCAGCTGCCCCGTTGGCGGAGCACCACAGTTACCAGGACGATAAAGAACCCCGCTTGCAGTCCATTTATTGCTATCAAATTCAAACATACACGCCACCCAATACGCCACACACATAATACAATAAAAATGTGTGTGTGCGTATGTGTGTGGCCAGCAAAATCGGGACAGAGCAAGGGCCAAGCCTGAAGGGCCTATGTCCCGATGGGTTTTCCGTTTTTTGGGCTGGTGACCACTCACTATCTTCAGATGTGTCAGCTGGGCTGCAAGCGTGCACATGGTTTTGAGGAGGCATGAGCGTTATCGGCTGCAAACCCTCGTGCGATAAGAGGTCTCCCGAAAAAAATATATTGCTCCCTGGATTATATTCCAGACTTTTTTTGCTTTCTTGTTCAATCCCTGGAGAAGGTCTCAAGAGGGTTTTGCGCTTGTTTGTTCTCAAACTTCCCTCCAAGACCCTTGCAGGAAATAGTTTCGGGAACTTGGTTTGAGAAGCGCAATGGAAATGGAAAGACCCGCGTAACTGGAAAACTCTGAAAGAAAGTCTATTCTGCTCTATCTGAAGACGACGCCGTGCGCCCCTCCGATAAGCGTCGAAAATGTCAACAGAACGGGGTCCCAAAGACGGAACCGTGACTGATACGAACGCGCGCGCCATAAAACTGCTTCGTCCCGGGATGGACGAAGATATGTACGAAGCGTTGGGCATCTTGTGAAGTAAACGAGCAAATAAGAGAGTGTTTTGTGTGTGTATTTTCCTTACTTCTTAAAGCTCCCAGTCCACCGAAAAGAAACCCTCTCTCTCCTTGGGACCCTCTTGCCTTGGAACGAGAGCAAACACAGACACAGACACACGCTCAGGCAGCGTCCTATCGGGGTGGGTCAATATTTAAGTCACCGGAAGGCTTACACGGAAGACCCCGTAATATTTTATTTAGTGCCACAAGTGATACCGGTTGGGGCCAAAGATTTGGGTGACCGACCGTGTGCGCCCGTTCCCGGCCGGGGTTTGATAAAGCGAAGCGAAGAGGTGCCATAAATGTGTGGTTGCTGCTGCTGCTGCTGGTGCTGCCAGTGCTGGGAAGGTACTTACGTCTTATCAGGAAGTTGATTTAGAATCGTTCCTTACCCGCCCCGAGAGGGTTCGCTTATCGGACGCAGCCGGGATGATAGATGAGTGATTGTACTCCTTCCCGCGAGGGACGAGAGGCGCTATTCCTGCTTGCTGTTGGTATTTCCTTACCATGCGGTGCGTTGAGCCCACTCTGAGCATATAGAATCGCTTTATCAAGCACTTTTCCTTTTTTTTTTTTTTTGGTCGCTCGTCACTCTTTTCCGTCTCAGGCGAAGGCTCGGTTGGGTGGGACCACTTTTAAAATCCAAAGAAGGTGTAGCTTCTTTGCCCTTTGGTACAACAATGGAAGAAATTGTTAACGAGGTTGAAAAGGGGAACGACACCCTTTTTTTGCTGCATGTAAATGATCCATCGAGAGCGCCACTCCTGTCGCACTGTGAGAAGGGTGTAGATCATCGATCAGTTGGGCCAGTAGATCGGAACAAGTTTGGGTGTAGATCGGAAAAGGGTGTATTTTTGTGCTGGGGAATGTATTTGATGGGTGTCAATTGCTTAAGCTAAAGTGAGAGTTGAGATTTGTTCCACAATTAAAAAGAATAACTGTATCGAAAAGAATTTCAATATTTTTTTGTAGTTGAATAGATAGTTGAACTTTTTTAATTTAATTTTCCGAACGTTTCAGATATTATTGCTTCTTTCATCGTAGCAAAAATATGGACCAAAAAGAGGATGCTGATAAGTCCCACCTCTTACCCCAACACAGGTTTGAGAAGGACGGAAGTATCTTTACGATAATATTACTCTAAGGTAGTTTTTGAAAAAATAAAAATTTACGAGCAAGTGGTGGCATCGGACGTCATTCGAAAGAATCCACTAAGTCATACACACACCCAAGACGACCGACGTAGTTTCATCAAGAAAAAACAGGTCAACTCCATCGAACACATCAGGAACTAAAATCCAATTCACTAAATCCAGAAGAAGCAGAATCAATGAAAGTTTTTCACACAGCTTGGAAATTTTTTGACCTTAGGTCCTTAGGTGCTTTGAGAATAATCACTAGAAATATAATCTAGAATCGTAACAGAATCCAAAAATAGCAATAGAGAGCATTAGGGTTCTAGTAAGGAGTAAAAGCGCTTTATATTTGTCATTTTTTGGCTACGCTATGCTCCTGACGCTGATGTTGGTTTCAAAAATTCGGCTGACGGGAACGGGTTGTTGGCCAGTATGATAGCAAAGTCAATCATTGAATCAGAATAGATACTGTACCAATGACTCTACCGAGAGGGATTCACGATTCGTTCCTCGACTGAGACACATTCTTGTTACAGTTCTTGGGTCGGTATGGGTTCAGGATAAATTATTTGACCAATATGGGGCCGGTCTGGCGGTACAGTCGTTAACTCATACGAATTAACGACATGCCCGTCAAGGGTTCAAGCCCCAACTAGACCGTGCCGCCATACGTAGGACTGACTATCCTGCTATGGTAATAAATAAAGTCACTGAAAGCCTTACCCATTAGTGGTACTGGCTGGCCTTTACCGACAACGGTTGTTGAGCCAAAGAAGAAGAAGAATATGGGTTCAGTATCAGATTCAGGATTAGGTATACGTGCAGTATAAGTTCCAATACCGGTATGTGTGCAGGATTAGTGCAAGTACCGTTATGAAATCAAGATTAGTTCCAGGATCGATTGCAAGACCTGGATCAGTTACAGAACTGATATGATATAAGGATGAATTTCAGGACTGTTATAAATTTAGGATCAGTTTCAGTATCGATGCTGGAACCAGAATCTTTTCCAAAATCGTTATAGGTTCAGGATTGAACCCAGGGTCAAAATGAATTCAAGATTAAATTCAGTACCGGTATATGTTCAGGAATAGTACCTGGACCGTTATGGGTTCAACATTAGTTCGAAAATCCGTTTGGGACCGAGATTCAAGACGGAATCAATTCCAGAATTGGTACGCGTTTAGGATCAGTTCCAAGGTTTGGGGATATGCTTCAGGACTGTAACGGGTTTTTAATCAGTTCTAGAACCGGCTTTGTTCACAATTAGTTTCATGACCGGTATGGATCCAGGATCACTCATTCCTGATGTACAACACAAGAAAATTTGCATAAATTGTTCTTTAGAATTATTCAATTAGGGTCAGTATAGAGAAGTGGCGGATCTAAAGGTAGGCGGACTAGGCGGTCGCCTGGGGCCCCGCCGACTTAGGGGCCCCGTAGATCGCTAGTCAATAGTATGCCGTATGGACAGAGTACTAGCGACAAGGGCCCCCGGAAGGATGGAGTCCCGAGGCTGGCGAGTCATTTGCACCCCCCCCCCCTCCGCCAGCAAAATATAGAGCTTGTGACGTATCGTAGGGGCTTCAAGTTTACTGTTCAATCTCCCAACCCAAGTGCCAGTACCACCCCCCCTCCCCCCAACTCCATTTACCATTTACAGGGGGCCTCAACTCGTTTTACCGCCTAGGGCCCACGATACCCTTAATCCGCCACTGGTATAGAGATAGGGTATTTGAGAGATTTTATTATTCTTTTATGTCTATGCCTATTATGCTTTAATATTTCATATGTCAACAGTCACCTTCATAGATTGTTAGATTTAGTTTAAATATAATATAATTAAATATAAAAGCGTCTAAGTAACGTGTTGATTCATAACCGATTGTTTCTTGTAGCTGTATGGTAATGTTGCAATTCGTAACCGATGATGTCCCCATTCTCATACCCTCATTTCTTTGCATTTCACATGCATGATTGATATGCAAAACAAAACCAAACGGCACCGCAAAAAAAAAAATCAAATCAGACCACCATCTGCCACACCGTGGAAAGTAGCGCGCATGCCATCTCAGCCACAAAAACGTCCACTGCAGAATCGCACCCAATCATCTGAAACCTTTGTCCCTGACCCAGTTTCCCAGTGGTCCCACACTGTTGACAGATTGGCGAAGACTGATCCACCGATGATCATCATCACCGGGACAAAGGACGATGCGAGAAAGAAATCCGATCGCTTAAGAGTGTGCGGCAAAGCAAAACACTGAGCCAGCAACATCCAACAGCAGCATGCACGTTCGCACCTGCAGCATCAGCGAATACTTTCGCCGTCATCCGCGTGCTAGGCGCGCGCGCAGATGCCGCCAAATTGCCACGGTGCGGTATGTCGGTGCGCGTGCCTAGACGGTACGGTACAGCATAAACACCCCCCTGGCTTGGAAACGTGAATGAAACTCACCTCACGTGAGCTTCTTCGCTCGAGTAGGGGAGGCGATGCGGGTGCCGGTGGCGCACCAACGCTGCGGTCAAAATTGTTTACCAAACAAAGACGATGACGACGCCCTGGCTTTGCTTCCTCACAACAAATTAGTAAAACCTCGACGCGATCGCGTCGAACAAAGCGAACTATTGGGAGGCGAGAAGGAAGCAGCTTGTGGAGAAAAGCGAGCACGAGGACCATTTCACGGTCAGACGAGTGTTTGAGGTGCCGGGCATGATCGCCATTGGTCCCCATGGCACGCCCGACCAACCCGACGAGACCCAACAAGAGCACCGAGAGTGAGAGAGAGAGAAAGGTGAGAAAAGTGCTGCAGAAGAACGGGGTACGGGGCTACGAAAATAGATCTTCCATCTTTTATAGCGCAAGGAATCGGGCACGCAACAATAATGCATCGGTGCGCTTCCTGCCCGGCACGGCACGGAACGGCTAAACTAGAAGAATATTTTTAGCGATGGTCGTCGTCGTCGTGTGATTTATTGTAAATAATGCAGCTGCAACTCGACGCTGGCGACGCTGGCGACTGCTCGTGGATGTGTTTATGCATCGGCTTTGGATGCGCTGGCTGGCTGGCTAGCCGGAGGTCAATTGAAGTCGGTGCAAACGTTCGGGGCCGGGCCGGCTTCCTGTGCAGCCCGCATCTCATTCTTGATGCCGACGGGACGCGTTTGTTTGCCGTTGAATTTGGAATCGATGTAAAGAAAATATCAATGACCGATCGAACAATCCGCGATGTATTCGGGTCGATCTCAGTCGCTGTATCTTTCGTAAACAGTTGGCTTTCGTTGTCTGCCTGTTTTTGGAAGAGTGACATTTTTCATTTGTT
Organism: Anopheles coluzzii; assembly: GCF_943734685.1. Classification (NCBI taxonomy): domain Eukaryota; kingdom Metazoa; phylum Arthropoda; class Insecta; order Diptera; family Culicidae; genus Anopheles; species Anopheles coluzzii. The sequence continues at coordinate 67,849,035 of NC_064671.1, read as the reverse complement.
TTTGTGCTTTTCGGCAAAAGATATTTATTGCTGACTAATAAGGAATTTTACTATCACCTTTGTATAGATTATAGATTTTCCATCGGTTTGTGTTGGTACATGCATTTAAAAAATGAATCATTTCATCACAAATGAAGTTTTTTGCATCAAATCTACAACACTTGTACATCACATCTGTAGTCAAAGAAAGCCCTTCAAGTAGCAGTAATTACTTACGATTACGATTTACGAATTACGATTAATCGGCAGGAGAAAATATCGCCTTTATTTACAAGTATATGGAGAAAAGCGTTCAAGAAACACTCGTTAGTATACCACACTTTTCCACATGGCAATAGTTTTATATTAAATGATGCTTAGTATCAAAATTCTTATTTGCCTGAGCGAAAGCAATACTCAATATTTACCGATAGTGATCTTGTTTTCAGATTGGCACCGGAAAATGTATGTTATTGCTCGTTATGCGCAAAACTCGTCACAAGGGCTACGCTTTGTAAAGGGTAAGAGAAAAGATACAGTAAATAAAAATATGAAAAAATAACAGAAAAAAACATGTACTAGAGTTTCAAAAAGCTGTTTTAAACTTTGAAATAATTGAAAAAAGGAATCCACTAAATATTAAAAAAAAACTTAAAACAAAATCTTAAATAGAAAACTATTTAATATACAAGAAAACAAAATAGCATTCAGGTTCGATCAATATTTATTTCGTGATCGTAATTTTAAAAGAAGAGGCGACAAGACATAAGAATAATAAATAAATATAAAATAATATATAAATATATAATAAAACAAATAAATTACAGATAAACACAAAATTGATCAGATCAGATGAGGATTTCAACCTGATAATTAATTTAAAAAAATGAAGTACTAAATACAAAAACAACAAAAAACAAAAGCTAAAATAGAAAACTAATTAAGCTATCAGAAATGAAAACAGAATTCAGGTTTAATGTATATAATTTATGTACCCATATTACGTAGTAGTACTTTTCGAAGAAGTACGAAACAAGATAAAATATTAAATAATTGCAGATAACCACAAATGAGATCAAATATGAAAATAAACACACACAAAACCACAACAAAAACAATTGATTCAACACATATAAATAACATTATAACAAATCATATATAGAAGATTAACTAAAAACTTAAAAAAGGCAAATGAATGTTAAAAAATAATAAGAATTTTAAACGAATAAATGAAAAAGTTGGAAACGTGCAACTGTTAAGCTTTATACAAAAGTCGCTCAAAACCAAAGAACATGCTGAACTTATAACTTCAACTGTAAAAACAAAGAACAAACAAGTACAGTTCATACACATGAAAAAGAACAGTTTATTCCCATTGCGCATGGTACTACCTCTGGCCACATTTGGTTCAAAATTATTAAACCGCTTTAAATGTAAACAAAGAGCACCAGCATTCGCCTTCGAAAAGGGCGAAACACTCACTGCACCAATATCGCTAGTGCATTGCTACCGCATTGCGTTGCACCTTCAACCCATCTGCATGCGTGTGCATCTGACGTGTGTGTTTGTGTGTCCTCCAGTGCAACTGCAACCCAAAACCTCATATGTTATTATTTCTATTTGTGTGGATAGAAACATCAAAATAAAGTGCAGACCAGTGAAAGAGCGCACATCTCCCAAATAGTGCCGGAGGAGGGACGACAAGGAATTTGACTAATTTTAGCACCCGTCCGGTGTGGCGGAGTGTGTAGCGGAGGAAGGCACTGTTTATTTCGGTGAAACCCCGAGCGGCGTTTGGTACTATTTTCACGGTCTCGCGCCGCCACCGCCGAGTTGAGCTCTCCAATTGCGGTCGATGTCGGTTTTTTGTGGCCCTCGATGTCGGTTTTTTGTGGCGCGTTGGCAGGGTTGCCAACGCCGGACGACCTCGGGCGACAAGAGCTGGTCCATAACCTGTGCGAGCCGTGTGATCTTTCCATCACTACGAACACACGCCGGTGAGTGTGCGGTGTGCCATTCAACCCGACCCGATCTTCTCCCCAACGCCCGTTCAATGCCGTTCAATGTCAGCGTGATGCCGCTCCGTTACTTACACCCGACGGTGCAGGATGACGCTACAGTACGGTGAAACACTAAATATGGGCCCCCCTCCCATCCAGTCGTGGCACTTCCGTCACACAAAGAAAGACAATCCATCACCAGGAAAACCGGCCCCATCCGCTTGAAAACCAACGCAAACCCGGAAACTGGACACACTCACACCTTCCCTTTCAATCAACTTGACTTTGAAGTTGGCTTGCGGGGTTGGCCCTTGGTACGCTTGGAAAAGCTCGTTTCCTCGCTTCCGGTCGGATGAGTTTCGCCTTCTCCTCCTTCGGGGAGGAAAATCCGAGTGAAGAGTGAATGTTGCATCGGCGTGCTCACCCTGACAAGGTAAAAGCACCGATCCAATTAGCTTTACTAGCCCTTGTCTCTAACATGCGCGCACATGCGGTGAAGAGGAAAAGTGGCAAAAGCATTTTGTCGATATCTTCTGTCGACGAAAGCATGGTTGGAATGGATTCCGGTTTTCCCCCCGGGTGGTGGGCTGCGCGGAGCAGGAACAAAATAGGAAGTAAACAGCGTAATGCAATGTCGAGGTTTTCACACCCAATTCCGGTGCTTTCCGGTGCAGTTGTTTGGAAGCGGACGGATGGTTTCCTTCGCTCGATTAGCCACGTGGATGTTGAGGAGTAAGTGTGGAAGGATGGAAAAAGGGATCGAAAACATGAAATTATTAATTTATTGTCTATTTGTTTAACAGTTGTTTATTGAAACGGTAATTTTAGATCTTAAACCTTGCCTATAGACACTCTCGCTCTTGAAGAAATCGATGACATAACCCCAAGGCTATGTTGTTCATGGTCACGCTTTCGCTCGATCAGATCCGGAACGATCTTTACTTTGTCTTTTAGTTCTGCAGAGACATCTGTATTCCTATTTGTTTGCCATTTTGTTATCAGAAGCTAATAATTGAACTTTCCATATTCGTCAGAACAAACAAGAACGTAAATAGATTGAACTGTTTCGATGACTAGATGTATTCCTGAAGTTAGTGTATAGTATTGATAAAAAATCCCAAATGTTGATATATGTTAATAGCTATGCTTCTCAGAACTAAGTCCCAACAAGTGTTAGGCCAAAGAGGTAGACACATTAAAAACCGTGATCCATAAGTCAGGGTTCAAGCCCCAAATAGGCCGTGCCGCCATACGTAGGACTGACTATCCTGCTATGGAGGGTAATCCAAAAGTCACTGAAAGCCAACCCCACAACGGTCTTGACCGATAACGGTAGTTGAGCCAAAAAAAAGATCCGTAAGTCCGGAATAGAGACTTTGACATCTCACACAGTCGTCTGTTAAGAGGCAACTCAAATCGCTGATGATATAAACTAGTAATGGCTCATCTTACTCCAATTCCGAATTGACCTGGCTTCATCTGATTCTTATACATAGGTATAACGAGCTCCTAACTAAACTTAACCTAAACTTGTGTGGAGTCGTATGCACTCATTATATCTTCTGCCACTAATCACAGTACTGAACCTAATGGAACTTTAATATCGGCCATTGGAACATTGCAACATTGGAATCAGTTGTTTTTATATATGTGAAGTCTAAAAGTGGATTGTTCAGTTGAAAGGACTTCGTTTGTTGACGTACCTCTAATTAAAGATTAGTGCAAATCTTTGTAAAGGTGTTGCATGAAGCGGTATTGCCTATTGAATTGATATGCTATCTCTCGAATATATGGAAAGGCGTAGGCTTTAGTTGATTAGGCATATTACTCTTATGGAACCGAGGGATCTCGTCAGCCAATAGCGGTAGTGGACAATATCGTATGGCTAGAAAACATAAAAATTGAGTTATTAAAACTGATATAACTGATTTGCAGAAGATGGCCATAAACCATGCATGGCTTCAAAAAAAATTCCAGCGAACCAATTATGTTCTAGCTCATATAATAGTCTTCAATATCCTGCGATTAAATAGATCTAATCTGCAGAGTGCAGAATTTACAAATGTCTAATAAACAAATGTCGTCCTATATTTCTTTTTCAGTTAAATGCTAGTAGAAACTTGTAGACAAAGTAACGATAATTTCTAACATATTTTGTCTAATTGAAAGCAAGAATATGAACAAAATGAAACCAATGTAGAGAACATTGATTTCTAGACACGATACAGACAATTCTTGCCATTTGGTGTCTGTTAACCAAAGAAAGTTTGAGAAATTCATCTTCTGCCATGGATGTCATTGCAGATTTTATAAGAATCGATGGCTGACAATATTCCCATAATTCTAGGAGCTTATGCATTGCATACACGATGAAGAATAGCAAATTAACACAATGAAAAATTAAAAATGACTTCATTGCAGACATAGTGAAATATTCAAATGATTCTCACGCGATTTACAATCGATTTATTCTTTGAAATATATTCATTCCTTTATACCCTTTTGTTGATCAGTGTGTAAGCCTGTAATAGCTCTTTGTATATTCAACATTATTGCGATTGATTTATCTCCTCCACACATTTATGTCCACGTAATATCTTTTATGAACCAGCGTTAATGCGACAATGACAGGCACGTCAGTTGATGTGCATCCTCATCATCAGACCCGATCAGAAACGCTCAAAACTCATTCGAACAAATGGGATGGTAAGCCGGCAAACCAACCAGTAACCATCAAACCGTTGCAAGATCGGGCAGAAAAAAAACCCGGTAAGAGACAGCGATTAGGTAACACATCGAACCCGAACGAAGCGTTCGCAATTTACATCGGCAGTCAAACATACCGGGGCCTTTTCGGAGGACATAAAACTGTCCGAAACCATATCTCCGTCAGGGTTGCTTCGCAACAAGCTCACAAGCAAAACGGTTCGTATGCTCTCCTCTGCAGGCCAGGGATCGCGTTTTCTAAATATGTGCTATAAAGTTGCAGTTTTATCATCCGTGCATCCTTAATCGGGCGGGTTCGATCCTCCCCGTGTGCTGATGGAGCTCGAGACCTATGACAGCTGGAGGAGGATCACGATGCAAGGAGAGGTACCCAATAAAATGCAAATTTCACTCAACCACCAAGCCTGGACGGGGTAGACGGCAGCAGCAACACAGCAGTCGTCGTAGCAGCAGCAATCGAAACTTGCTCGACAGCTTATTGGATTAGCATAAAAAATCAGCTGTATTTATTAAACGGCCCCGAGAGTCCGAGAGCCGTTTTGCTGTATCTCGTAACGTCGCCGTGTTGGGGTTTTTTTCCTTCTTCGTTTGGTGGCTTCGTGTGTCCAGGTGCGAATCAGTTATCCGGTCGATTGAATACGCAAGGACCTAGCCCCCAAACGGGGCGAGTTTTGGTGTGAAATGTTCGGTGCGCAGGAAAAAAAGCAAGCATTGCTATATCTTTATGGTGCAAGCGAGCCTGCGCGTGCAAAAAAAAATGGCCAAAACCGCTTAAGATGCGGGCTGAATGACGAGGGGTTTTATTGGTGTTAGAAGGCAAAAACAATCACGAAACCCGCGATTTCTGTATCAATTGCACAACGCAGCTGAAAAGTGACAAATCGTAAAGCTTTCGTTAAGTGTCAGGGGTTGTTTCCTTGGGTGCAAAAAATAAACATTAACGTATAAAATATACCCAAACTATGCAAGCTAACCATAAACAAATATTGCATAAAATGGAAATTTCAATAAATTAATTAACGATCAAAAAAGGAAGAGGTCCAACAATTAAAATAAAAACCCAAAACCCGCACTCTGCATCGATCTTATCACACTTTGACAATCTCTATACAACAACGCTTTGGTCAACGCTTTCACACGTGTTTGGTGGCGCACCGTGCCTAGCCTCCATTGACGGCTGGTGGCGATTGCTAAATCATAGGGTGGAAGAAAAAATATGGGTAACCATTTCAATGAAATATGGATTATCGATTGATGATGAAATGTGCGAATCGAAATCGCATAGGAAATCACCATTCACGATGTTAAAATATTCAACAACAACAACAAGAAAAAAAACTCCCAAAAAACTCCGATTCATTTCACACGCCGGCATAGATGTCTCGTGCGAAGCGGAGAGAGGGTTCGATAAATGAATAAACATTGAACTAGACCGATACAGCGGATGGTGGGGAGTGGGTTTTTGAGGGATTTAATGGTGTATTTTATTAAACGACTGTTACCGAAAGGGTGATATAATAGTGTGATTATCGGGATGTGTGTATGCGTTTGTTTTTTTTTATCGAAAAGCTAAGCTACGCGATAATGGTTTTGAGATAATGATGGCGTTGGTGGTAATTAAAATTTATGGTGCAAATTAATACATAGTTGTGTGTGTGATGAAACAGGTTTAAATAGTCGTTTAATGAGTGGAAGAGCTGAATATCAATACTATTCTAAGCTCGTTTTTATAGAAGAATACACCGACCTTACGTCAGATATTGAGCGATATCGTATTTTTAAGGACTTGACATTTAAAACTGATTAAGGGCTTTTACACATAATTCTAAAGTCGTTTCTAGATAGAAGACGAATATCATAGGTAATTCGATTGCCAAATTAAATTACTTTTTAAACACGTTCGTAAAGTTTGTAAAAGAGTCTTTGGTATTGTTTGAAGTACTCATTTACATTAAATTTAATTTAATACTTTTAATTCAAAATGAGATGAACTTAATTATGATTTTGACGATATTGGATGCTGGCAATGGATCGACAGTATGAACGTATCTGAGCAAATGTTAAAATAATAATAGCCTATGTATGTGTTGTTTAGGCCTTCAGTTCATATTAAAGATGTTCTTAAATCTATGAAAGCTTGTCGTAAACTATAGCTGATCAAATTTTCTTGGAATCCATCCTTAGTTAGTACATTTTTGGAGATTTTGGATCCTGTATCTCTAAGTTTCGGAAGATCATGAGTATTGTTTCTGTAACAAAGATACAGCAAATGCTATCCTTTTGTTGCAGGTATTGAAAGAAGCTGAATAACTTTTTATTAAATCTCTTTTGACATTATACATATTCCAAGTTAGATATTTTAATGCTCTTTTGAATATATATCGATATTTTATCTTAATATTTGAATTTGAGCATATTGGACGGGTATCTTACCTTTTTTATATCTATTGTTCCAATTACTTTCTGCGGATGAAATAACGCAAGCAACCTTTGGATGTTTTTGTTAAAATTACTGATGTCTTTTTGTACAATTATTCGGTTCATAGGTATGATTAAGATATCAAAACTCCATTAATTTTTCATGTAGTCAACGTACTTAGTTAAAGCAACTTTATTCTTAAATTTAGTTATTTTTATATATCAATATTTTCAAATGAATGAGTTAAACTTTAATTTATGTTTATGATCATTTTGATTTTACCACTAAATGTGGTACAATTACCAATAGTTAGTTCAAATTTGCTATATTACAACTGAAACAACTAAAGATTAATATTTTAGAGATTATAACTAACTTTATTTATTAACTTTTATTTCCCGCTACATTAATTTAACCGCCACTCTAAACACACCCGAACTACACGCAAGCCGTCACCGAAGACCCGCTTCTCTCCGCCATCGCTTCTGTCTCCATTCTCCGATCTCTCTTCGCCGTTCACGATCTCTCTCTCCAATCGATCTGTGCCGATCGCTCTCACTTCATTATCAGCACCCGAGTCGCATTTACACGTTACGCGAATCGTAGCGACCAAGGTCGCTGCATGTCCTTTTACTTTTTTTTTTAACGAAAATTGTTTTGCAAGAAAACTATATAGTACGATTTGTTTTGCAAGCAATTTCTTATCGTTATCTCGTGATCTATATGTGTCTTATGATAGATCTAGGCCGTCAGAAGGGACTTCCGTCAGAACGCTCCTTGTGCTGGGCTGTCGTTTTCATCGCTCTTTTTGCTGCTGCGTTCACGTGCGAACAACGTAACATACGTGTAAAGTCCGTCCGCGTGACCTAATAATTCATTGGCCTTCTATATTTTAGGTGCATAATTCTGACTATAAGCTGCCTTCTTGGACTGGGAACTGGGGGAGCAAAGTTATCATTCAACCATCATTCAACCGTCTTAGCTCAACCTCACCAGCTCAACCCGTATAGCGTTTGTTTCCTGTGCTAGTGGTGTGTGCTACGTTTTTTTTTCTTCAACTCGATATCTCGTTTGTGCCTGTGTCTGTTTAATGCTGCTTCCATCGATACGTGCTTGTGTGGATATGCCGTGTGGATATTTGTGGCTATATGCTACTGTTGCTTAGGGAACTAGTTAGGGATAATCTTTTTTTTTTTTTTTTTTTTTTTTTTTTTTTTTTTTTTTTTTTTTTTTTTTTTTTTTTTTTTTTTAATAATCCTTACTTCCTAAATGTACATAATCACTTAAAGCTATAAATGAAATCTAAACTAACTATATCTTGGCTCTATCCTGCAGCTAAATAATAATTTCCTAAAATTCAAACCCCGTATTCTGTATCTAAATCCTAATCTAACCTATGACCCTTGTCTATCCTACTTCTACTTTTTTTTTTTTTTTTTTTTTTTTTTGGTAACTAAGCTTTTTCTACCAAGACTATCCTACAATTTATGTTTTCCTTGATTTCAAATCCCTAAACTACTAATTCTAATGTTTCTAAATCCTAATCTGAATATAAGAATCTTCCTTATCCTATTTCTACTCTTTTTGTTTTCCCATTTTCATTTTATGAATTAAATTTTTTTAATCTGTTGTTGTGTACTTTCTCTAATTTTTTCCCATTCCTTACTATACATGTTTGGTCGCTCGGTATTTCAACCACTTCGTATGGTCCTCTCCACAGCCCTTGCAACTTTTGCCCTACTCCTATTTGGTTATTTCTGACGAGTACCATCTCTCCCCACATAGGTTGCCATTCTATTGCGTTCTGATCGTATATTAATTTACGCTTCTCTTTTGACTTTATCAAATTTTCTCTCGCTATGAAATGTGTCTCTGCAATATTTCTTATTAACTCTTCAGAATAATCCGAGTACATCCTTTTCCTATCAATTTGTTTGTATATGGAAGTTGGTAACCTAGCTTTCCTACCAAAAACTAATTCATAGGGAGTATAACCAGTCGACGAATTAATACATGTATTGTATTGTAGGGAAAAATATGGTAAAACTTCGTCCCACACCTTATAGTTTTTACCGACGAACTGTCTTAAGTATATCTTAAGCTCCCTGTTAGCTCTTTCGACTATGTTACCTTGCGGATGGTATGCTGACGTGTTGATTTTTTTAATTTTTAATAATTTACAAGCATCCTTCATAACCGCACTCATGAAGTTTGTTCCCTGATCAGTAACGAGTTCCACAGGAGCGCCAACAAGACAGATGACATGTTCCACAAATGCTTTAGCTACAGTTGTTGCTTCTTGATTTGCTATTGGTGTAACTATCAAATATCTTGTGAGATCATCTTGTATTACCAATCCGTACTTATTCCCCCTCTCTGATTCTGGTAGTACTACAATATCCATGTACAACTTTTCAAAAGGAAAAGTTGATGTAGTAGTAATCTGCATAGGAATTTTGTTGTATCTACCAATCTTATTTAATTGACAAGATTTGCAACTTTTTACGTAGCCCTCAATATTCCTATCCATACCAGCCCAGAAGAATAACTCCTTTATCCTTTTTTTCATTCTTTTAACACCCACGTGTCCTCCTACCGGAGAGTCATGAAATTCTTTAAGCACTGTATCTACTTCATGTTTTTCAATCTGAATTCGCTCTGTCCCTGGGTTATAATTTTGAAATTTTGATTTAAGTGTTTGTTTGTTTTTCTCCAACTTTTCTGTCCTCTTTAGTTCTTCAGTGCTTGTTTCTTTTTGTACATCTAATTTTAATAATTGTTGCCAGTGATCTTCATGTTCAGGGATGTTATTATTTTCTTCCACTTTTTCTTTTTGTTTCTTACCTTGATTAGGATTCATAAGAAGTTTCTTTTGTTGGCGTGTGAACACAGCTACCGTATTGTTTTCTTCCTCTTTTTGATTTTCACTCGATTTTAGCTCTGGAAGCCGAGATAAAAAATCGGCAACCACGTTCTCTTTCCCTTTCTTATATCGTATTTCACATTCCAATCCTTGCAAGCGCAACCTAAGTCGAGATAAAATCGGCGAGTTTTCTCTAAGGCGCCATATAGAGACTAGGGGCCTATGATCGGAATATACGATAAATTTGTTTCCATATATATAATGTTTAAAGTGTTCCACCGCCCATACTATAGCTAATAGTTCCTTTTCAATAGGGTGATACCGTTTTTCGGCTCCAACCAAGGATCTACTGGCATAAGCGATCGGACATTCTACTGTTTTTTCGTTCGATAATACTGCTCCAAGAGCATAATCGCTAGCATCTGTTGTAATTACAAAACAATCTTCAAAATTTGGTCGCACTAGAATTGGTTCAGAGATAAGTAGGTTTTTTAACGTTTTAAATGCTTCATCGCAATTTTTATCCCAAATGAATTCAGCATTTTTCTTTAAAAGCTCATGCAAAGGCTTTCTAATATCAGAAACGTTTGGTATAAATTTACCATAAAAATTTATCATTCCTAAAAACGATCGTACTTCCTTCAGGGTTTTTGGTGTGTGCATGTCTAAAATTGTTTTCACATTTGCTTGTGTTGGTTTAATACCTGTTTCCTTGATAGTGTGGCCTAAATATGTTATTTCTTTGTGGAGTAATTTGCATTTTGACGGTTCTATTTTGAGATTGTGATTTCTTAAAGCATTAAACACTTTTAGTAGGTTATTGGTGTGCTCTTCTATTGAATCCCCGAACACCACAATATCATCTAAGTAAACGAAAGCTTTAATTGGTTGTATGGTGTAAATCACAGTGTTCATCAGCTTCTGAAATGTTGAAGGACTGTTTTTGAGGCCCATTGGCATTCTTAAAAATTCATAGTGCCCTTTAGCTGTAGAGAAAGCTGTTTTTGCGGCGTCTTTAAGTGCGATGGGTATTTGAAAAAATCCAGATTTCAAATCTATGGTAGAAAAAAATTTACTATTGCCAATATTATCCATGATGTCATCTATTCTGGGAATAGGATATACGAAAGGTTTAGTTATTAAATTGAGAGCACGAAAATCGACTACTATCCGATATTTTTTTTCTCCTTGATCATCCTCAGATTTTTTGGGAATGCACATGACAGGAGCATTCCATGGACTTTTACTTGGCCTTATTATTTTCTGTTTAAGCATTTCTTCTATTTGCTCTTCCATAATATTATTCAGAGCAGCTGGAAATCTGTACTGTCTTTTATATATAGGTATATTGGAATTTGTTTCAATTTCGTGCATTGCTGCTTTAGTAAATGTAAGTTTGTCCCCTGGCAAATGGAATATATCGGTGTATTTTGCAATTATTTGTTGAATGATATTTGTTTTTGTGCTATCTAAATGTGTAAAATTAATTTTCTTTACTAATTCTCTATATCTGAACCGACTAACTCTTCCTCCTTGCTCGTTTCGACCACATCACAATCAGAGAGTTGTTTCTCCATATGTGAGAGCAACTCATTTTTTTCTTGATTGTCTATCAAAGTACAATCTTCTTCATTCATACTCGCTTCTTCGCTCCCTTTTTCCTTCTCATTTTCATTTATATTCTTTTGCAAATGAATGTTTTCAAATTTTTTTCCTATTCCTAACGTGTATTTTCTTAAAAAACTAGCTCCGATTATTCCTGGAACGCTGAGTGTTTTAAGTATGTAAAATTTTATAGCATATAAAGATTTTCCAACATTTAAATTAACATAAATTGAGCCAATGGTTTCGGACAAAGTTCCATCAAACCCTGACAATGTTATTTTGTCATTGTAATTTATGGAAGAAGGCCCTAATTCTTTTGCCGATTCCCAACTCAATGCATTGAAGCAAGCTCCCGAATCAATTAAATACTTTATCATTAATTTTTTTGAGCTCTGCGATAAAATATGAACCATTAGTTTACCATCGCTAGTAAATTCTATATCCAATGATTCATATTCATTTCCACAGACATTTGGTACTTCTTCTATGTTATCCATATATTCTTCTTTAGGACTGAGCAAAAATAAATTTTTCTGTTTTTTCGGAACACTATTAATTACTGTTTCATCACATAGTGTTCCTTGATTTAGTTTTTTGTATGTGTGTTGGAATTCAATGGTTGGTGGTAATATTGATTTTGCCCCCGTGAATTATTAGTTTCATGTTGATTCTGTGGTGGTGTTTGTTGTGAAAAATGTTGTGTATAATAATTTTGTGGTTGTGTTGAATTGTGTGATGGTGTTAGTTGTGTATAATTATTATGGTAGGAACTACTATGCGGAGCAAAATATCTTCTTGGCCGAGAAAAGTTACTGTTAATGTTACGAGTATTTGTGTTATATGCCGTACTATTGTGTTGTGATTGCCAAAAACTATTTGAATTTGAAGGGTTAGTGAAATTAGTGCTATTGTTGCAGCGTCTAAAACTATTGGCACTACATTCTTCTTGCTGCAGGTTTCTTTCGTCATTCACGCCTTGTGCAGATGAGCCACTACAGTAACTGGTTTGAGGAGTATTATGCGCTTCTGAGCGATTCAACCTTGTTTCGATTTTCCGCATGTGCTCAATTTGAACCACTTCATCTTCCAAATACTCTAAAAGTTCATCGAAATCTAAGTGTTTGTTCATTCTCGCCAGTGTTTGCAGTTCCGAATTTCTCAAACCAGCTAAAAAGTGTATTTTTAGGTTTCGTATGGCGTACGAGTCCTCGGTGTTGTTTTTATCTGCATTAATTATGTTTTCTTTGAGTTTAAGAACCCTTTCTTTGAATGCGGAAAAAGCTTCATTTCCCCCTTGTTGTAGTGTTTCCACTTGTTGGAAAATGGCTTCTAAACTCATTTTTTCTCCAAACAGCTTAATAAGGTTTGTTTTTACTTTTACCCACGATTCGTCTAATATGCGATGAAAGAAACCAGCTGCACTACCTTTTAATTTAAACATTACGGTTCGAATTAAATCTTCCTCCGATTCACCCGCTGGTATTTGTTTAGCAAAGAATTCAACTTGATAAAGAAATCCATCTAAATCATTTGCATTTCCGTTGTATTCCGGAATACATAACATTGCCCTTTCGAGTGGAAATTCATATGCCATTTTGTGGATTGTAGTGTTTAATGCACGCTCGATTTCAATACTCTGGTTGAAAAAGTCTTCCTTAAGAATTCTGAGGTGTTCCGTATAATTATATTCTTTGTGTAGACACTGATCACTATTTGTAGTTGAATTAAGATTGTGTTGCAGATTTGTTGAATGAATTTTATCCACGTTACCGTTATTGATTTTGACAGTCCTGTTTCTAAGCGCCAACACCTTAGGGTTCATTACTCTCTACGTACGCGGCTAAAATAAAATGACGGATTATGATTGCAAAAATTTACCAACTAATTTGATTAGCCTACCGATTATGATGACTATGATTGTAATGATAGTAACAAAAATAAACTGTTGTTAACTTAGTTACACGAAAGAAAAATGATTTTTTAAATAATTAGATCATAATTAGCACTTAACACTATGACGCTGCAATTTACCTTCACCACATACTTTATACCTTTACTTTTACACTATCACTTAGAACACCAGCCAGAAATAACGTTACGTGCGCTACAAAGTAGGCGCTTTACCGCTGTCACCAGATGAAACAACTAAAGATTAATATTTTAGAGATTATAACTAACTTTATTTATTAACTTTTATTTCCCGCTACATTAATTTAACCGCCACTCTAAACACACCCGAACTACACGCAAGCCGTCACCGAAGACCCGCTTCTCTCCGCCATCGCTTCTGTCTCCATTCTCCGATCTCTCTTCGCCGTTCACGATCTCTCTCTCCAATCGATCTGTGCCGATCGCTCTCACTTCATTATCAGCACCCGAGTCGCATTTACACGTTACGCGAATCGTAGCGACCAAGGTCGCTGCACAACCAAACATGCACTAACTCAATTTGCGTACTGAATGCGTTTATGTTGAATAAAGTAAATGCGTTAAGTTAGTAAATGCGTTTATGTTAAATAAAATCCACTTCACACACACATAACATCACTATGCAAAAATTCACCACTTCCATGTCAAACCACCATCCATAATAAAGCAATCAATTGCTACATCACCCCCCTCCATGCCCGATGCAAGTGCAAATAGAACACTATCACGGGCGGGCGTGAAGCCACAAATCCACAACACCTATGCCGTATATCTGGCTCAATCATCAAATTTCCCAAGCTGCCCGCCAAGCGTGCTTCACTTAATTACGCGCGCATTCCTCAGCCTATGCTAGCTATCATCCGCGACCGTTTACGGCGTTCGCGCTGCTTGCCCTTTGCCCGCGTTGGGTTTGTGCACACCGAGATGCAAGTGTTTTGTATAATAAGCGATCATTTGGAGGGCAGTGGCGTTTACTGACCGAGCGAAGCGCGCCGCCAACCTATCGTCGTTAAATATCGCATAGAGATCGCGGTACGATGCACCGGAGATTGGGTGGCCCGGCACACCAACAAAAAGCACCGTGACGTCATCGGGCATCAACAACGCAGCGGAGGGGCGAAAAAACCGAGCGACCAACTTCATTACCATTTAATTAACCGGGCGGCGATGATTTGCATTCTCCTGGGAGGAGCAGCAGCTGCAGCATTCATTCTCCCGCAACGGCTTAACGACTGACCCATACCACCCTCCCAAGCGCACCCGGTGCAACAAGTTCATGGTGCAAGTGGTGCAATCAGTCAGTTGGCAAACAAAACAAAAAAAAATCGTGATCTAAGTGCAATATTTACTGTGAGAGACGCTTGGCTTTTTGTTTCGCGCACATCCTCCAGTCTCTGACCGACCGGCTTCTAGTGTGCACAATTTATTGCGATAAAATTGAATAAGCAATGGTACATTTTATCCCCGCGGTCATCTTTTGAGCAGTAACTGCCACGGTAACAAATCCACGGAGGAGGCGGCTTTTAGTTTTGTGCCAATAAATAATTCACGCAAACACGCCAGACACCTTCACCTTAGGGAGGCGCCATTCGTGTAGGCAATTTGCATACTACAAGCTTAACAGTTACATTCCATGTTCTGGTCAGCACCGGTGGGAGAACGTTTTTTTTGTGCGCTGAGATGCTGCCAAATTGTGTTCGAATGGAGTTGAAGTGTCTTGAGAAATAGGCATTTGTTAAACCCTCATTTAAGCGTAGCTTGTGTTATCGAAGTACATGTACTACATGAAATTACTCACTGCTTACATTACGATCTTGTTTTGAAGGTTTTTACTAGACTTTAAGAGTGATCTTTGAGTCCATTTGTGAGCACATTCCAGCATATTCCACAGGTTGAACTCTTGTCAAAAGAAAAATTCGAGCTCGAAAGAGATTCGATGCCTCATACTGCAGCCATTCGTGCAGTATTCTTGACTTGACTAGAATGCCAACAATGATCTTCATTACTAGCAACTACGATTCTATGCTATTAGAAGACTCTGTAATCTGTAATCCTATAGAAGATCTTCATCCTTTATTTATGAAAGCTGTCCAAAATGATAAAATAGTTATGCAACCTAGTATGATTTGTAGTGTTTAGTTTAGGGATATTCACATGTATCTATAATAATTGACTGGAACCTAAAAAAGGTCAAGGTTAGAGTTTGTTAGAGGACGACTTGGGACTTTCCACGTCTGCAATCTAACTATCATAGATTAGTCTCAATTTCTATCAAAGTTTACAGAATATATGAACACAAATATATTCTGAACTTCATTTTAGCAGAAAGTTCAACGATATCAACATGAGTTTAGAACCATAGGTTAGATCCTCCAAAGAGCTTGTGGTTAAAGTGCTACTAGTAGTCTCGACTTCTGCAATCCAACTATCCAAGATCAGATTTTGTTCAATTTCTTCCAAAGTGTCCAAAATGATTGATCGATTATCGATTTTGAAATGATTTGGAACTAAGTACTAAGTAATTTAGTACTAACTTTAGAGATATTGAACTCAACACTTCATCGGAAATCCATCAAGCCCTTGTTTCCGCCGTGTAAAGTATGTATTGAGTGCTATCTAAGTTCAAGTTGCAGCTGTAGAAAATGAAGTGCATTTATTTAATGATTAATGATATTCACCTGGAATATTTAGCTGTCTAAAGAATTCTTTCATCTAGATAGCTTGAGCAAAATAACTCAATTTTGAAATCAAAATTGTATGATCTGTTCTGCTTTTGTCTGCTGGAAAATGGCCCAAAATATCGTTTTATCGATATTTTCAACTTTCCAGTACCTTATTACCTAGTACAGTATATGAAATCATCAATTTCATGACTTTAACCTTTGTTGTTTTTTAAAGACAATAAAGATCACCTTTCCAAGGTATGGCGTCTCCAAAGTTCATTGCCATTTGCAAGTTCAATAGTCGTTCGTGACAGCTTCGCCACCCAAATGGCAATGACCAAACGGCAAACGCGCAGTGACAAACGGTATATACTGTCACTCACTCCCTCTGTCTCTCTCAACCCGATGAGAACACAAACCTGCAAGAGCCACGAACCATCATTACCGACCACAACCAAACGCGTCACACACACAGTAAGAAGCTATCGTTGCGCCAACGACCGTTTTGTCAATTGTTAAACTACGTAATTTACTACAAACTCGCAAAAACAAAAATCCTATCACTCCGAGAACGTGTCCCAGCGCTAACAAAACAGTCCCCCGCCTTGGGTAGTCCCCTGCCCTGAGTGCGGTAAGATAGGCGGCAAGGAAGGGAAGGCCACTCCGGCGAAGTACCCTTTAAGCACGCGCTTGGCTCCGGATTTGCTGCCATCGCTCGCACGCTACGCAGTGTGGTGGCCACCCTTCATCTACTCCTCCACCATCCACTAATCAGCGGCTCTCGATAGCGATAGTGGTGCGTTGGAGTGCTTTTCTCGTAAGCTGGTTCGGCCCTGCTCGCAACACGCCAGTGCCCCGCGATAAGATAAGCTCTCTCGCGCGCCCCGTATCGTCAGTGACCCACAAACAAAAAAAAACCGATGTAGAGTAAAACAGAAAATAAATGCGCGTTCGACATCGCATTTGATGGGCGATTAGTGGTTGCGTTTTACCCACCCCAACGCATGTGCGAGAGTAGTTTTGGAGTTTCAGTGGGGAAGGGTGCGAGATGCTTCTGGTGCAATAGAGATCGATTGTAGTGCTGGGATGTAGTGTATTTCTTATCGTGTTGTTTTTCAACATGTTTTTAATGCTTGTAATTGGTAATTTTGTTGAAAGTAAGGAGTGTGTTTACTGTTTGCATCGCTACTGATTTCATAATGCCTTTTTTATTGAAAGCGACATTGCGTAATATTTGATTTTAGAAATAACTTGGCTCTGTGCTCTTCTAGGTAGAAAAGGTAAACCCAAAATGAAAAAAAACGAAATTTCAGAAAGTTTTAATAGATTAAATATGATTTTGATCCAATCATTAAATTTGTTCTAGAACTTCTGATCAGTCACTTTGACCTGTGATACAAACATTTATAAAAACCTAGCATTCGTTTTTATAAATGTTTGTTTCGAGATGTGTTATGCTTCAAAGTATAATTTTTTTTATTCAGTAGGGACGGCTTTGCCATATTGCTTAAAAATTCAAAGCACAATTAATCTTTCCTGAAATTATCCTTAGCTAGGGCATTTAAAGTTACGTATTTAATCATCATTATCTCAGAACTCTTGACTAAACATGGTAATAACGTTTGTCAAGTGATACATCGATCATAACATGTGAATACTTACGATACCATTCGCATTCCTGGTAAGCATTATTGAATCTGACACAACTTCCAAATAAGACTTATTGTATCACTACTTTTATGGCTACTTTAGACAATATGAAAGAATTAAGTACCCTATAATGTTAAAAAATATATTATAATATAGTAGGAATCGACAAATGTTCTTTTTGGGTAAGCATGTTAGCGTTTGCTACATGGGCTTGAAATACTGTTGTAACGACCTCATAGATTAGAATTCCAGTTAGAAACAACTTAGTACCAATTTCTTCAGAGATAAGAAACGTCTTTCGTATATAGAATCTCCAAAAGCATTTTATTATTATATAATTAATTAAAATCATTATATAAATATAAACTCAAAAAAGGCAATAAAGCTTGAAATTAAAGGATTTAGTTGGCCTACATAGTCAGCACCGGCAATAAAATGGGTATTGAATTGGTTGTATTGTATGGGTATTGGTATCTCGAAGTTGATTTTGTTTTGTTTTTGTAGAACAAAATTTTTCAAACATCACCGCACAAAAGCAGTAAAGAAACAAAAGCCCTATAGCTCATGGTGATTGCTTTCCTGTACGATTCTAGAAATTCAGATTTAACTTAATTTTCTAAAATAATGAACCGATTCCTAAACCTCCATTACAAACCGATCAAACAAAAGTAGCAACGTAGAATGACGAGGTCCAAGTTGATCCTCTCAGCACCTACAGATCTGCGCGTATCGAAGCAATAGATTACCCCTTGGTTCCGTTGGTTCCGAAACACCAGCATAGTCATTTCCCGAATAAAAAAAAAACCGAGCCTGAAAAGGTTTAAAACAAAAACCCAAAACGAATTGCCAAACACTGGGCCCTGCAGCTTCTGAGAATGGAGAGGAGACACGCGAAAACACCCCGACACGTCCTGTAGCGTGTCCTATCCTATCGTAACATCCCGACTCGGGCATTAGTTATGCTTCCTTGAAGGCTCAGTCCTCCCGAACCGACTTACTGGCTGTGCTATCGATCGGATGGATATCCCGCAGCGGACGGTAAAGCAGCGCACGGATCATCCCCCCGTGGTCTGTGCGCCTATTCTACCTGAGCGAGCTGAGCCAGGTAGGCGAATGCCCAATTCTTGGAAGGTCTTGCCGCAGCTAAGATCTCATTTTATCCCATTTACGATTCTACCTTGCACCGTTCAATCTATGGGCCCAGCACCGAAACCGTTAATGGTTCTCGCTTCTCTGCGGGTCATGTTACATCGACGGGGAAGCATCGTTCAGGGTCGTTCGGGGCACGAGGGCATTTATGGTGTTTTTATTGCCCGGGTTCGCACTACGGGTGGTTTCTTCCTTTTTTGCATAGGGCAGGAAGTTCGTCCCCGTTCGACAGAAGGTCCTTCCTTAGATGCAGGCGAGATATGGTTATTGCACCCGTGTCGTAACTGCGGAAGCATCCGTGTTAAGACCTTAAGCTTTCTAGCGACAATAAAAACAAAAACCCTCGTGCAAACACCGCCGCTCTGGAAAGCCTTGAGTCCCGGAGTTAACGAGAAATGCCAGCGAAAGCGTTTATCGCACAGCACAGCACAGCTCGATCGATCATTGGACGTTGGACAAATCAACAATCGATCTTTTTTTTTTTGATGACGAGTGAGTGACGACGATCGGAGCAACAACCTGCTGTCAGAAGGTTCTTGATGATCCCCTGGACAGTTCTTCTTTCCAGACCTCTGCTGTGGGGTTGTAGTTCCCTACAAAGCCGCCTTTTCCGCATCATCGAGATGCTTATCGGATTTACAAATTTGAAGGCGCGTCACTCTTGTCGATCGTGTGAAGGGGGGGGAGGGGGGGAGGAGAAACGGAGTTGACGGGTTTTTGGAGAAGCAAAAGAGGTTTGGCGTGCTGCTCCGCGTGCAGGCGCAGGTCGTTTCCATTAATCTTTCGATCATGAGAAATCCGTTAGAATAAACTGAAATGGCATTTTGATGATTTCGGTGTGTGTGTGTGTGTGTTGGTCGTTTAACGTTTTCTTGTTGGTTCTACCTCCCCCGGAGGAGACCGTTGACCTTCAGATCTTGTTGGGTGGGAGGTTCAAACGCTTGTAGTTTGATAGTTCAACTGCCAAACACACTGGAATCAGGCATCTTCTGAGCTCCAGCAAAACAACGCCACCGTATTCCTTTATTGTCAACAAGGAAAGGAACGTGCAAACATCCGGATTAAAATAAAACAAAAAAGTGAACGTCCTTCGAACCTCCGCTCCCACTGCTTTGCTGCTGTTAAGTTGACGTCACACGGACTCACGTTAGACCACTACCATTCGTGCATTTGCACAAAGTAACATTTAAATGTTAAATCAAACCATCGATCGTTCGTGAAGCGACGGGAAAAGCAAAGGGTTTCAGAATGACTTTATCAGCCAGTGCCCGATGGGATTCGTTTGCACCTCTCTGTACAATGTAGTAAGCAGTGTGGAATGGTCAATCTGCATACAGGTTTGCCTGGGCCAAGGTGTGTAGATAACGGTTGATCGATAGTTCGTGCTAGGTGTCAAGCTGTACTTCTAAGCTCCTGGGCAGCTGGACGAGCTACAGCTCCTATGGTATGGTAGTTTGTAGTGTCGTGCAATGGCGGGACGATAGCTTAGACTAGCTTTTGTATCTTTACGGACAAATTGACATAAAAAACTGACTAGATTTTGGTAATCTGTCATGTCTCATGACAGGGTTGCTAGAATATTTAATGACAACAACTGGTAAAATTAAGAATAGATTAAAAAAATGGAGTTTTTGTAAGATTCGTAAGATAAAGAAGTACTCTTCATTAAGATTAATTCTGTTAATGATTAAGCTTTTTGGAGTGTCCTGAAATATATCGATTTGATGGAGGATTGCCGACATTACCCTTAAAAGATATCGATGAAGTTGACGACGGCAAATGAATGAAATAGCTCTTTGGAATTCACAGATACTGTAGAAGATGCTTTTTTCATAATTGGCTTTGCTTTTAGCCGTAGTCGCACTGAATACGGCTCTGGGGATCCCCACAAATCCATAATTTGGAAATTTAATGAAGCATGTCATTTGTTCGATTTTAGAGCCTCATTAAAAATCTTTTAAAACTCTTCAAAAACGTGTTATCAAGTTGCTCAATATATTTTAATTTAATAGTTGGACTAGACTTAAGACCATTCACAGGGATCTCTGTTATCTATTGAACGAGAAATAAACAATTACAACGATAATTTATATCATTTGATGTTTTGGTATTTTTCCTCCAGGAACTCCAGCAATCTATATTAAGATGAGAAACTAGAGCTTCAATAATTTCAGGACAGTACCCAAATGTTCAGAGCCGATCGTTTAAGGAATTGAAGACATGAACTCTAATATTTCCACATGATCTGAGATCTTTCGGCGTAAGTTTGTGGGGCTTTGCGGTACTTTTTTTTAAATCTTATGGTTCAATAGCTTGGTAAGTTATTACTTCTTTGGAGAGTATTTTCAAAAATCTTGGAGATGTGAACTTGAAGGCTTGATCTCAAGTCATTCCTTCAAGATTTACAGCTATGGCAAACGTATCCATATCGTATTCCAAAGATGTAAGATCGATTGGTCAAGTAGTTGTTAAACAAATATCAAAACTAATAAATCAAATCACACAACGAAGCGGTATGACTTCGCTACCAGATGCAAATTAATCCCACGCTCACAGTACAGTACCGTGCACCATGCCGTTCTTAACCCAATAAAACCAACAATCAAACCCAATTTGGCACTCAATAAACTGGAAATAAAGGCAAACCGACAGCAACAATACGCGGACTCGCTTTTAAAAATAGCACCGCACGACGTTTAGTAATTTTGGACTCAATCGCTCGGTCCGCAACCAGCAAGCGACCATGCCTCTCCCGGTTAGATCAAATATTGACAAATCTAACCAAACCAAACCGTTCACCCATCTCTACACACACACGCTTGGGGGAGAAGCCAATTGACTTCAAGCCGATCAATTAATCGATGTGCTTGCTGGAAAAAGAAGGAGGATGGTAGACGTTGATTAGCGCACGCCTCTTCCCAGAGTCCAAAGTCACACATGGTAGCCGCGATGCCGCGTTGGGTGCATCGAATCGGTGTTTACTGTACCCGCGGGGTAGAGGGCTGAGGCTTTGATTACCAGCCATTATTGTCGCATCAGCGAGCTGCGACGCTGTGTTTTTGTGACGCGAAACGTATTCGTTCGCGGAGAGTTTTGTGGCGTATTTTGGCCAGGGGTCGTGTTTTTGTTGCCTAAAAATAGCTTTTTTGAAGTCAAAAACAGATAAGTAATAAATGGTATATTTTATAACAACCATTTTTTAGCTCCTGTCTCTATTTATATCGCTTCTCCTCTCTCCCTCTCTCTCCTCTCTCGATCATGATACCAAATAAAGTACCAGGCGCCCGGTGCTTTGTTGTGAGCGGAGGCACTACACAAGGGGTGTCCAATCGACGTTTCGAACCCGGATTTTGCTTCGACTTCAACCGGATCCGGTTCCAATGACGTGCTGGCAGCAGGCGGTAGTCCTTGGCGCTGCCCGGGTGAAGTTGTTGTTGACAGCCGTGGAATCTTTCCGCGTTCCGGGCCGGGTTTGTTTGATTGTTGGCTCCGAAGTCATCCACAGAGTAGATTGTGGTTTTTAGATGGTCTAAAATTAGTCCTCAAAATGGCAAAAAATGGATGTTTGACAAAATTCTGAACGGCAGACAAATGATTCCAGGTCATTTTTCGATTTGAGGCTTAATTATTAAGAACATAGACGAATGAATTAACGTTTAGCCAGAGCTTAACCATCTTCAGCGTCTTCCAATTCCAGCTGCGGTTGGTTTTAGTACACTGGAACTCTCCAAGGTAAACCACTGATACGGATGTAAAGTTTAAAAGGTCTGCTTTAAATTGATGAGCCCGGTTTTAGTTCTTCCCGGTGTGCTCACGTTACGAGCCCAGTGCCATTCATGGTAAAGAGCGATTCTCGTGATGACGCTTTAAGACGGTGAGAAATCTTCAAATCGAATGCAAATGGAATGCAAAACCGATAGTAAAATATTCACAAGGGTTATTTAAATATGAATAAAAGTGACAAATAAATAGGGATTTAGGGATTCCTTTTTATTTATATGATCCTTATAAAGGAGGATCTATAATAAGAGATGTATAATGCTCATGTAAGTCAAGTTAAAGAGAGTTTAATTGGTGGTTTCAGAAATTTAAGAACATGGGTAAATAAAAGCATTTAAATAACATAAAATGATGTTTTACCACAAACGGTAGGTAAAAATTGTAATTATTGCTGTTTATATATTACTCTATGAATGTTTTTCGAAAAAAAAGTACAATAATAACATGAACATAATTTTGAAAGTGTCAGTGTCTAGATCATTCAAATAGTGACGTCATATCATTTTCTTAAATCCGCATAACGGTTGCAATCATAACCAATTCAATCTTGAGTGTTATTAGTGATACTCAGGCAGAGTCTGCATGAGGAATATTATTCGTTGGTTCCTCTAAATATCATCAGAAATCAAAAGTATGCGTGTTTACTCTTTGTCAAAACTTTGTCGTAAAAATAACAACTCTCAAATCCACTGCAAAGCGCTTCTCATGATGATGATTTTAAAATAAATTCCAATTCATCCAACTACTTACCTCATCATCGATGACATTAGTGACATTCAAATTTGCATCTTAAGGGTTTTCTTCTTGACAAGCGCCCCCAAATGACCGTCTTTGATGACCGCCAGAATCAGTCACAAATGTTCAACAGCACAATTCATATGACACTCAGAGTTACACGGTTTAAAAATTTGAAATTGAAATAAATTTTAGCTTAAATGTCAGTCTACGACGTGTTGTAAGAAGAACGATATATGAGTGAAAATCGGTTAGCACTGTTTTGTACACCTAATATTATTAATTGGCAATTAGCAATAAGCAACATTTCGTGAAGATCGTTAATCATATTAAAATAATTGTTTATTTTTCCAATATACTATTTTAAAACTCTGCCGCAAATGATTTGAACAAAATTATACATTAAAAAACTAAATAAAGCCAGGAAATGAACAACCCTTCACAACCGAACGAGCTTGAAGCTTCAACGAACCGACTTCAAGCGCTTCACGTTACACAGCATTGAGCAACGCATTTTAATGACCGGTAGGAAAAAAGTGTAGATTCATTTAATAATAGAAACATAAAATTGAATATACTCGCCGACCATCCATCACTCTCTTGTTCTGCCCCCCGATCCACCCGATCCGGCCGATGCGATGGTGTAAACGTTTTGTAAACACGAGCCTTCTGCCCAAACGAAAAAAAAGAAGTGCGCACAGAAGCTTCCCAGTACACACAGTAGCGGCCAGCAAAGCACTCTCCAACCCCGCCGTCGTCCCAGTGCGTCACGCAATCGATCGATTGGTAAATGCATTCACACCGGCGAAGCCCTTCCAAACGTGGACCATCCTTTTACGCTCGATTACTCAACACGAGCGTGGCGCACACCTTCCTCACCAATCCCCTTCCCACCATGGCTCTCTCTCTCTCAGAAGAGGTGGCCAAAGCCGGTGCCAAAAGCTGAGGCACTGATGTGCAGTTCCATCTATTTAGCTAACAATTTAGCAGCCCCATTTCGGCCCCATCGTTTAGCCCGGTGCTATGGCAGATGGACGATCGGCACGGTTCGGCACAGGCAGCGCAACCCGGCACAGATTGCGTAATGAATTCAATCCTTGAGTGTGGTAAGGGGCGTTTTTATGTCTGCTGCTGTGAAATACATATTCCCTTCAGTTATTGAATTCGACGACACACGATCGCGATCGGTTCCTAAACGGCAAGGCTAACAAGCTGCAGTTGGGCAAAAAGTTTAACTATTGTGTGAAAAAAACGATGCTTTTTGCTGTGAAATAGGAAGTTTCATTGGAGTTTTTTTTTTCAAATGAATTATGGATTTAGGTACATAAAGATGTTAGCTCATTTGATTGAAATTCATTTATTTAGCTAACGTGTAACTTCCTTCTTGACTAGGTTTAAAATATGAACAAAAAGAAGGAAATATCAATTAATGTTACGAGTCAAACATGTGAGCATCGTGAGGCATTTTGTTTTACTTAATGCAACCTTGGACACCTCATACAAATTACATTACCTCATGGTTCATGGAGGCCATCCCATCAAATCTCGTGCACATGCCTCCGATGAGGAGCATACAACAAAATGTGGATCGCGATGTGAAATTAATAGATCAATCTAGAATTTTCCGTGTCTACGATAACAACTCTGTTGTTGTCTGATTTTGTTACTACTATTGTTCTGCCTGACAGCAATCAACTGTTTATAATGCGGTATTTTGATTAACCTGTTTACATTATTTTTGAAACACTTATATTGAATCAGAAACTATTGTAGTGACTCAACTCACTACAAACGGTCCTAAGCTTCATTGAAATGCAAACTAGCAAGCTGCCAATAAGTTATAAAACAAAAGGGAATCCACCTTTTACCCAATCGCCACTAACTCACATACCAGGAAGCATGACGCAGTGGCTTTACACCTCAAGTGGTGTACCTGTGGACCGTTACAAGAGTCCACCACCGACGACAATTGTCCAGCTGAACACAGAGGGGCTGCTTTAATGGGGCCCCCTCTTCACCCAGACACAAAACTGGCAGACCGGACAAGTGACTCACCGAGACAAAGCAAAGTCATCAAAACAATCAACAAGCTAAGTGCACCACTACTACTGCGTACGTGCCTAACTCGAGAACTCCACGCGGTGTCCATCCCGATATCTTGCGGATTGTGTCACACACTGGTGTACGATGGTACGATTCGTTTGGCACAAGACGCCACAAGCAGCTCACGTGCCTACTCTTCCCACTCCAGATCTCGGCACTGCTGCTGGCAGGATGGCTGGAAGATCACGTTTTAAGGTGATACAGTGGATATTCCTCGGTGGTAACTATACTCTGCGAGTGGAACGCCATGCCCAGATCAGGGAGGGAACATAACTCCTTATTGAGAGCCATCGCGGTGACACGCGGGGATAGCTGAAGCGAACGCACACGTACGACCTGTGACTAATCGGTGGCCGCCCGAAAAGGGGTTGTATACATTGTAGTCACTCAGATAGTGGCCATTCTTAGGCTGTTGGGAATGCAGCTATTAACACATATTGGCTGCAATCGTTACAAGGCTTGGAGATTGGAATTATGGTGTTTCGGTCGATTGATCAGAGGACTAAGATCACTCATATAAGAACTATAAGTTCTAGAAGACATTAACACCAGGTCAGCAATACTGTGGTAGATCGAGTTTTACCAAGATCTCTTCTTATATAGATAACGCGAATAATTCTCCAAGATTTTCTAATGTAGGCTGCAACTCTTCATTCTTGCCTGCATTCTTAGATTTGGGTTTATAGAGGATTACTATTTGGAAATAGCTGCTATTAGTTAACGGTGACGACCGGGAAGTCGGGCAGGATTTCTACTATTTTGGAATGATCGTAACTTTGGAAGACGACATCATCTATCCCTCTAGACGCAATCTTGAAGAAAACCTGCCCACTACGATGTTTGCCAAATGATCTTCAGAATGTTTCGGGAACAAACCGATAAGCTATAATGGATGGGTCCTAGGTAGAGATTGGAAAATTCATGACTCACCAAGAAGGTGACTTGGTGGCTAAATCAGGTTGAGACTGGACCTATCGGATATTGGGATTGGAGCAATGTTCTCTTGGGCTGAGTATCCTGGAGAATGGTTTCGAAAATAAGAAGAAGAGCTACCTTTTTTGAAGAATTTGATACCTTCGATATTCTCATGACATGCGTGAGTCAACATAACGTTCAAAGATGTCTCGTGTCCACATATCCAGACGACTAGAACCTAGAGTTGGTAAGCTGATCTTTACCATACTTGAATTAAGGAAATAACCTCAACATATCAGATTAAATTGTGATATCTCATTACATTTTCTTCTAATTACTCTTTTTTAATATCGAACCTAAAACTGCAAGCTCATCAGCCTGGGAAGAACACTTCAAAGAAGAAAGTAAGCAACGTCATGCACACCTATTCAAAACCGCCCGCAAACCCCCCCACAAAGAGGTAAAAACCCCACACGCACCCCCTAAAACGAAACGAGACATCTCCCCCCCGTTTCCCGGTGGGAGCTCTACGGAGCACCAAACCGGAACTAGAGTAGTTCCGCCGTTCACTTCTGGGCACCTCCACCGATCCTCCTACCACCTATTGCCCGGATTCCCACAACACAATGATCGCGTGCGGCTTGTGCGCCGCTGCACTGCTCGCTCTGTTGTGTGTTGTTGGAAGTTGAGCTTTTCGGTGATAACCTTAAAAAACCGCAACGAACCTCAACAGCAGACACTCGCCAGCAGATTGTGAAAGTGTTGCTGTGTTCAACAAACCCGGACCACGGGACTTTGATGTAATGAGACTGGGTTGTGTGTTTGGTAGTGGGAAGGAGCCGGTAAGGAGACTATGGCGAGACGCCTTCGTATTGAAATTTATTCCACACCGGCAATGAGACACGCAAATTTTTACGATACAAAACTTTTACACAAGTTTGAGCGGTTTCGGAATCAGTGAACCAACCAAGTAAATGAAGGAAAACACGATGCGAACGGTTCCATTAGGTATGAAATTGCATCTTAAACTGTTTTATTTGTTCTTAGCAATATTTAAATTGACTTTTCACAATCCGTTTTTTTTTTGCTAATCCCTTTTCACACGCTTCACCGCATCCTCAATTCGTTTGTCCTTAACACGAACGGAGCCGCGTCACCCGGCCGCTCTTCTCTTTTCTTGTTTGGTAAGATGAGTTTTACAACTCTTTACACCTTTTTTTACCCACCAATTTTAAATGTACGATTTGAGCACTATCGACGGTTCAGGCGGTTTTATACGCATTGCAAGAAGTGTTTTATTGATATTTGTGCTGTCATCTCTTTGCCTGTTAACACTTCACATCCCACACATCGTCGCATATTAGTTTGTTTGAACAGGCAGCAACAGAGCAAGGCAGGCCGGTCAGCTTGTTGGGTGGTGGTGGTTCCATAATCTGCCGCACCTCCAAAGGAAGTTGTTTTATTTGGCTTTAATGCAAACGTGATTTTACGGTTTTGCAAACGCTTCTTGCGCAACTAAGTACGCAAACGGAGTGTGTGAGTGTGTGTGTGTGTGTTCGTCTTTTGACTTGTAATATTATTTTAATAAATAAAATAAGTTATTTTATAGCAGAAAATGGGAATAAATTAAGTGCCAGAAGCCAGAGACTGAGTGACAATCGGAAAGATTTGCTTTCTGCGTGGGAGATCGTCGTGTTGCAGTGTTCTTCCCTTTTTTGCATTATTTTTAATAATTTTTGCAAGTACCAGGATTATTTGCGATTGGAAACATTTTAATAGCGTGTATTAGATATGAATTGTACTTATTTGTTTACTGTTTACTTTGTTATCATTCATTCAAATGTTACGTGCGTAAGGAGGTTAAATTATTCCTTCCTCGAGCGATCGATCCAAGTGTCAATCGGTGAAGGGCAAATTTTAATCGTTCCTTTTCACTGACCATCAGTCGTGAAGTGTTCTTTGTTAGGCTTTAGCAGTGATTAGTATTAAAAATGAAAAAGAAAAATAAATGTGCAAAAATAGTGTTTTACCTTCCACTCATATTTCGTACTTCTTGCGAGCAGTATCACATTAACGCGATCTTCCATTATCGACCATGCAAAACGACGCCTAAACAAAATCAAATCTACTACCGGGAGGATTATTTCTCTCAAAACTAGAAAATAAAATATGTAGACAATTGGATTTAATTTTTTTTTAAATATAGTTTTGTGTATTATTTTTCCTTTCGTTTTCATTTTAATGTTTAAACATTGCCGTTCGTCTTTTTCACGCTGAGCAGGCACCAAACACGCCACACGTCGCCACACATCACACTGAGAGCGCGCGCGCTCAGTTTGTGGACTACAGTTTTTAACACGTCTTGCAGTATTTATATGATCACGATTTTGGGTTTTATTTTTTCTATATGTTTTTTTTTGCTTATTTTTGAATGCTTGCCCTTTTCCTAGCAATCATTACTGTTTTATTTTGTTTTCCTTTTTAACGGACAAAACGCTTAACTCGCTATTATGATTACCGCTGCTGCTGCTACTGCTGTTTTTTTATATCATTATTCAGGTGCAACTGCACCCACCTACATTCACACACACACGCGCTCCTTCTACTGCGCTGCATCTTTCCTTACGAATATAAGTTTTGCTTACGCACTCTTTACACAATGAACAGTTGCGGGTTGGTTGGTTGGATAGGAAAACTTATCTACACACACAGAGCACAGCCGAGCGCAGCACTCAAACGCAACCGCGAAGAGCAGCAGCGTAACCACGTGAGCGCAGCCACCGCAAGATATGAAGCGCGGGACAAATGGGGAAAGGCATTTATGCGTCTGGTCTTCCTTTGGTGGAGAGCATTCGCTTTATCTGTCCCTCTAGTCTGCTGGGTACGATTTACTTTTTGGAAGCACTTTTTTTTTAAAGCAAAAACTCGCCTCATGTGCATTTATTGAAACAACACTAAACGGAACCGTCGTGTGCTTCAATTCAAACGCATGAGAGCATGAGAGTTAAGCTCGTAGTAGTTAGAGCAAAGGAAGACACAAGTGAAAAATCAACGTACCGAGCATGATGGAAGAAAACAGCGACAGAAAAGAGAACTCAAATTCCACCCCAAGGACAGGACAGATACATCATACACCACCCACCAACCTCTCCCTCGGTGCTAGGTGGCTTGCATTTACATGGGTGGGTTTACACGCCACGCGAGTACTCGCATGCAACGGGCAACGATAATGAGATGTGCACGTGGTGCGCGTGTGTGTGCGATTTGTTTTGATTCCATTTCTTTTAATAAGGCACTCGCTTGGTGAATCCAAAATTATAATATTACACATGCATGTACATAAAAGAGGTGTATAGTTCGATTTGTGTGTGTGCTTGCTTGCTATATATAGTATAGGAAATAATATAATATATGTATAAAAAAAAGAACTCGCTTGCAAAAAAAATCACGGAAAAAATATAAATTACTACAAATGTACAAATGAAATAGCGTTTAATAAAGGAGCGCCGCACGCACGCACACACGCGCAAAGTAGCAAAATTAGTCGTTAAATCCGTTTGCATTATTGATTGATAATAAAATAATAATAATAATAAAATAATAAAGATAATAGATAATAATAATAATAATAATATAATAATAGTAGTCGTAGTATGTAGTAAGGTAGTTATTACACAAAAATAGTAAAAGCGTTCGCGTACGCATTGTTTTTTTTGCAGTGTACTAACTCGACGTAAAAACGAAACAGGGAAGAACTATAGATTATCGCATTTTGTATGTTTTGATTTTCACTTGCTGCGCGCGCGCGCGCGCTTTTGCTGCACACCCTCACATCGATCGCTCGTCTTTTTTTCCTTACTTCGTTGTCTCGCTTCTAACATCTAAACACACGTGTACAGGGTTCGCCTGCATGCATCCCACTTGTGCAGCATTTTCACCCATATATTTGTTTCGTCTTTTTTTGTGCAACAGTTCATACAAGTACGTATAAGTTAAATTCATCTTTTGTTTTCGAAAAAAAATGAAAGGAAAAGCTCATCATTCTACTTCGGCATCACATATTTCACATAAATAATCTCCTACCGCGCAAACACATAATAAAAGAGGGGGGATATATACGGGGCGAGTAGTGGTGTTTGTGTGGGATTTGAAAATATTACATTACGTACGTTAGGTTTTCATCGGCATCACCAAACAAGCATTACCTTTCACACCCTTTGTCTTTTTTCTTCGATTCATTTTTCGCATAATCCTAAGCAATGTCTAGGTGGGTAAGCAATGGTAATCCGTAATCCTCACACACACATTTTAAGAGCAGTTTGTTCCATGATGCGGAAGAGTTCAAATTAACGTCAGATTTTTCAGTTCCTTTGTTTCCCAATCGGTGGACTATCTACGCAAGAAAAAAAAAAAGTAAACTGTTGTTTGGTGGTGGTGGTGGTGGTGGCAAGTGATCGACTTTGATGAGTGCAGCACACATAAGGTGTTTGATTGTGCATAGTATTTGTGCTGTGTGCGGTACTGAACGCTTTCGTGCGTGCATTTTTTTTTTACAGGAGAGTTTTGAGAATAAATAAAATAAATTAAAAAGGGGACATTTCTATCGGTGCGGACATATTGTGCTCGTTCTGTTTTGCTTCACTTTACGCTGTCTATATAAGTAAACCCTATGCACTATTATATTATATATATCGTTTATCATCACCCATATTTTCAAACACGCAGCAAAAATATTCTCGCAGCAGATATATTAATGTGTATGTGTGTTTTTTGTTGTTGCATGTATATATATAAATGTATAGCACATTAATTGTATTGTTGTATAAAATACGAAATCAGTTACCAATAAGACTCCCAAGTTGAACGGGCATAGGGAGAGACCGGTAGAGCGAGAGAGAGAAAGAGCGAGTGAGAGAAAGAGAGACAACTGGTGTGCATGTGGTGGCTGTAGATTAAATAGAGATGGAAGAGACGAACCCTTTCTTCTTCATATTCTAATAATAATTAATAAGTTGGCATGCTGTGCTATTTCTTCATAACAACTACAGTTCACAAAGTTTATAAATAACGTATCGGGGGGTGTTGCATATATGATTCATTTTTCAGTTCGGTAAAAATGGAAGTACAAATAATAATAATAACCATAATAATGCAAAAAAAGATTAGTGTAGTAATGTACCCACAAACAACTTGCGGTAGAATAGAAGAAAGAAAAAAGAAAAGCTCATGAAACACCTAAACCCTGGAGGGAGAGCCTTATGTGTGGATGTAATAAATTAAATAATTAAATAAACAACTGAGTTCAACTGACTATATCATATATGTTCATATATCCGCACGAACAGCAGGGTGTAAAAAGGGTGTTAATAAAGAGTGAACTGGGAGGGAGGGGGTTTTCGAAGGTAAAGAAATAGAGTGATCGCATGATGGCATACAGAACACAGTCGATTGGGTGGGTTTGGGAGAGCGCAATCCTTACTATTTGGCAAACAGACTCCTCTGGGAGGCGTTCTTCTCTCCATTGAAAGCCCCGTAACATACATTCTAAGCGCATTTGCTTCTACTATATATCTGCAGTGCCTAAGTGATCAAAAACAAGCGCGTCGCAACTTCCTCGGAAGAGGCAAACTGTCTCTCTCTCTCTCTCTCCCGAAGGAGAATTGCGTTTCTATCAAGTGTCTGAGACAACCGTTGTGTAGGATGATTTCAGGCCCTTTTATATCGCTTTATTTTAATCGTTGTCACCCACACCACCGCTCCCTCGCCCCATTATAAGTTCAATTCGTGTCGCGCTTCATTCGTTCGCCCGTTAGCGAATGAAGTCATCCAAGAAAAAAGGTAAATAAATTGATAATTACACATCTCGCAACCTAAGAATAATTATTAAAGTATTCAAATAATATTACTATCGCGTACCGTAGTAGTTCTTGCATTTTTTGTTAGTTTGTTTGTTTGCAAATCACATGTAAGAGAAATTGAATCAAACACAACGAGAAACAGCGAGTTTTCATCCGTTTCTATGTATGTGTGTGAGTGTGTATGACGATGTTTTGTTGTTGTGTTGTAAATATTATAGTGCAAAAATCAATAAATATTTCCTTCTATCCATTAAAGTATTTGCGCGCGTTCGTGTGTGTGTGTGTATTTATGTGTGAGGTACAAGATTGATAAATCCAAAAATAAACAAAAAAGTATACAAAAGCAATCTTTTCTCGTTCGAATTAATTTAAATATAAATACATGTCAGAAGAGTTCAGAGTAAAGTAATTCCCATTATCAATCGCTCACACACATACACACACGCACGACGCTTACCCTTTCCCTATGTCCTCCCAAAGGACCCACAAACACACCCAGGTGTCCCCTTCCCTCCCTACACACTATTGCAGATGAAACGAGTGCGGCAAAGTTCGGTTTAGATTCTTTACACAAATGAGCCCAAAAGGAAGCCGGAAAAATAAACATAGAAAACGCTCGGTTTGGGCAAATTCATCCTTACTTGTGCGTGTTACACGAGAGCACAACGAAAAAGCGCTCGGTGTGAAAAGACACAAATGAAGCGTCTCTTTGTCCCACTGTCTCTCTCTCTTTATCTCTCTCTTCCCTCGTCTCATCAAACGGAATAAAGTAAGCGCTCCCTCCCTTTCTCTCACCACCGCCGCCACCGCAGTTTCCCCGATTACAGGTTGAGATTGACGACGAAGGGTTCCAGGGCGGAGCTGAGCCGGTTGAACACGGGCAGCCGGTCCTCGACCGAACCGCCATTGCAGCCACCGGCCGCCCCACCGCCCAGCTTCATGGTGGTAAGCGAGGGCGACGACGGCGGCGGGCTGGCCATCGGCGACAGGCCCTCGATCGGGCTGGCCGGCGGGCTGTTCGGGAACAGGAAGGGCTGCGGGATGGCGCCGCCCTGCTGGAGCGTCGGGCTGATCGCCTCCGGGAAGAAGTTGGCCATCGAGGTGGTCGGGCTGAGGGACAGCGACCCGATCGGGGAGGCCCGATCAGACCCGGTCGACATCGACAGGGCCGGGCTGAGCGGCAGCTGATGCAAGTGCTGATGCTGCTGCTGCTGGTGGTGATGATGCTGAAGCTGCTGCTGCTGCTGCTGCAGAATGGCAGCGGCGGCGGCCGCCGTTTGCAGCTGCTGTGCGACGGACAGTGACTTTAGGGCACTGTGCTGCTGCTGCTGGTGATGGCCGTGCTGCTGCTGCGACGAATTGTTGTTACTGGCGATCATACTGGGACCGTTTTGGTTGCTCTTGGCCGCGCCCTGCGCTGACTGGGATGAGTTGCCGTTGGCGGCGGCGGCGGCGGCAGCCGCATTTGCCGCTGCCAGCCGCGCGTGGTAGGCGGCCACGTTGCGGTTGTGGTTGCGCGCCTCCTCCGCGTTGTGCACAAAGTGGCAGCGCGGCCCGTACGGACAGAAGCCGACGCTGTGGAACGTGCGGCACAGCTCCGTCTTGTACTTCGGGTGGCGCTGCAGGTTGCGCAGCTCCTGCATGCCGTGCGCGAACTGGCACTTGTCGCCGTACTTGCACTCTCCCGCCTCCTCGTACGGCCGGCAGAGCTCGGTTTTGTATCTGTGTAGCGGGGAAAGGGAGAGGATACAAATAAATGATTAACACTTCAAAAATATTAACAAAAATCCGATCTAAAGCGTTAAAGAAAGATGGAAATTCAATAGAAAATTGTGAAGCCGACACCTACCTCGAGGTATTTACTTGCTGTGGCAGCGGTTCGGACTGCGTTCGTTCCAACTTCCGGTGACCGGAGGAGGAGGAAGTGTTGCTAGTGGCGTGCTGCTGGTTGTGGCTACCGTTGTTGCCGTGGTTGCTGTTGATCGAGCTGACGCTGCTGCTGCTCGAGCTGATCGTGGCGGCGACGGCTGCGGCGGTGGTCCCGGTCAGCCCGGCTAGGGCCGCGTCCTCCATCGCCTTGTTGAGCGTGAACATCTCCAGGATGTTTTCCACCATGTGGCGGGCGGCCGGCTGCGACGCGGTACGGTGCAGTGCGGCATGATGCCCACCGTGGTGCTTGTGCTGGGAGGCACCGCCAGATTTCTGCAGATTGTAAGAGTACTGCTGCTGCTGGTACTGGAGCTGCTGCTGCTGATGCTGGATGTGATGGTTGCTGCCGCTAAGCGATTGCTGAGCGCTCAGCAAATTTCCACCGTTGCTGCCGTTGCTGTTGTTGGAGGTGGCAGCGAGCGCAGCGGCCACGCTGAAACTTTGCGACAGCAGCATCTGTTGGCTGTTGTTGCTGCTGCTGCTGGAGGTACCGCCGTTGTGTACGTTGTTGTTACCGGCGCCAACACCACCACTGCCAATGGTCGCCTGTGTGTTGCCTCGGGAAGTGTTGGTTTGGTTCTGGAGAAAGAGAGAGAGAGAGGGGAGAGAAAGAAAAAAGGGGAGTTTTGATTAGTTTGGTGATTTATAAATATTTTAGAGAAAGAGTAGATGTGAGATACGAGTGCTTAGGCGAATTTTAGATCAGTTCAAACTATGTACGAGTAATGAATGGAACTGAAGTGGCAAAGAAGAAGAAACTATCTGTAGCAAAAGAGATTCATGATTCCTTTGAGACTCTTGAATCATTCATGAATCAATCATCTTCGGATATACATTAACCTTCCTGGACAAATTTGATTCAGAGTCATTGATTCAGTGATTCACTTTGAGGATTGATTCATCTTCATGATTCTTTGGAGAACTATGAATCATTTGTAATTTTCTTAAATCTTTCACGATTCATGAATGTTTCGATCACAATATTTGAGATTTAGATTCGTTTATATTCTTAAATTCAGAGTCAGCGATACCCAAAATTCTGGAGTTTGGATGAGTATGTATTCCATTATCGAATCTTTTGTGATTCGTAATTCTTTGCATCTTCAAAATTTGAATTCAGGTTCATTGATTCACTCAGAAGATTAACGTAAATTTAAAGATCTGAATCAGAAATACCCATCCCTAGTTTGGATCAGTATTTACTGATGACTGTACTGTGCCTGATCTACGCGTCATTGTGCGATGGAAAAATAATACTTTTGCAAAACACACCCGACGGAGTGGAGCGGGGATGAAAGAACCCACTCGAACCTAGGGAACACACACGTTGAGAGGCAACCGACACAGCCGTTGCAAATGTTCTGCTGCGTCGTCTATCTTATCAAACACACTCCCTTCACTTGAACCCTTACAACGCCCTGCTTTCCCACCCCGAGCGAGTCGTGGCGGGGCGAAAATGCGCTCAGTTGGAAAGATAAGAGACCCACAGCAGGCAGGACTGGCTGGCTTGACGTGTCTCGTCCCCGCCGCTGCCTGATGATGTGTGTTGTTGTTGAGTGGCAAAGAAATATTCGCATCTCACCCTTGTACCCTTCTGCCCTCCTGCCTGTATATTATCGGTCGCACAGACACACACACACACAATTTGTGCAAAAGCTTGTCGCGGAATGTTGCCGGCAGTACAGACCAGTTCGTCGTGAACGGGGGGCACACCAATCGATAACGGCACACCAAACCACGCCACATGCGTGCCACCACAAAAGGGGACGGAGTTCCATCAGATATGTGGAAAAATGCTCCCGGACTAGAAGACTGCCGCCGCGTGTGCGTGTATCGAAATGTGACCATCATTGAGCGTGAAATTACGAGACTAAAAAACAAGGACAGATGGAAGATTGCAGTACAGCACCAACCGACACAGCCCTAGGACCCTTGCTCCTCCTACAGTTGCATAACACGTTAGCCGGGGCGCCGTAACTACCCATTTCTTCCCTTGCGCCCTGACATTAATTGCAGCTTTCGCGTGCGCGCCAAAATGACACCCCGGGAATCCCGTTTTATGGGGTGAGCCGAAAAAAAAAACGGCCCAACACACCAAACAACAAGCCCAAATATTCCCATGCAAGACGACACAACTTTCACAACCTTGCCCGAAGGACGTCTTGCCGACTGATCGCGCAGCACGAGTCGGACATCCGTCGTGCACATGACACATTGGACAGTATTTATTATTGTTTTGCATTGTTTTCTCCCTTTCACGTGTGAGGAGGAGGAGGGGTGTTGGTTTATTATTTTTAGTGGAGGAGTTGGAGGGAGAGAGTTGTGTTTTGATTACAAACCCTCTCTTTCTCCCCCAAACACCTCCAGACAACTCCTACAAGTGCTCTGATGGTTTTGATCACAAGACAACTCCTCCTCCAGAGGACAGGTTTACACACACTCCGGGGGTCCCCGTAGAAGGCACGGTCAGTTTTTTTGGGGGTAGTTGTTGTTGTGTCATAATTCTCTCCTCCTCTTCTCCAAACACCAACCCGCCATAAGCAGAGGGAGTTCGCGTAAATTGTTGCATATGGCATCCAACGCGAAAGTGAAAGTGTCCTAATTTCTCAGCCCAATGTGGTCGCCACGCGCGGTCGTTAAGAAGCAGAAGCACAACACACACACACAAAAACCAGACGACTTTGTGTCTGTGCGGATTGCCGGGGCGCCACACATTGGACACTAAAAGTTTGGGGAATGTATTTTGTTTTTTACATCAGTCCCGTTCCTTTTCTTCCTCATAATTGAAGACCAATGACACACAACAACCTCAAACGGTTGCGCGAGCGCCAGTTTTTCTTCTTCCTTTCCAAATAGCTACCGATCGGATAGATCGAAACAACAACAAAAAAAACCGGAATTGTGGCCGGTCTGGCAGATCGGGGGCCGCAACACCACAGAGGCGTATAACATACTTTCCACCCCGCGGGTGCAACACATAATCGTACGCAGAGGGCCAGACAGCACAAGAGCATCGATAATCGAAGTTCGTGTGTGTCTAGGAGGTGCTCTCTCTTTCTCTCTTCTAGCCAAGGGCCAACACGTGCGTGTAAGGAGATCTCAAGAAAAGGTGTCTACGATTATGCAACGTGCAGCAGCAGCAGCGGTGGGATATCCACCATCATATCTCTGGATGGAAGGCCAATGAAATGGAAAGGTGGACGAAGGAACGAACAGCAGAGAGACAGCAGAAAAAGCGATCCGAAAAAAAACCGTTACAGCACAACACACTGCTCTCCACCGTGTGTCCGGTGGTTGGTTGCGTGAGCGACGACGGTGTAATCCAGCAGCGAAGAAAAGAAGTGTTTCATTCCAGAAATGAAAGCGAAACAAAATCCTCCCCATGTCTGGGGAGTTGGTGTGGTGCTCAGTCCGTAGAGCTCTTGGGTACTTAGAGATGTTTATTGAATGTTGGGAATATATGCATTGAAGATGTCTGGACCAATGATTTTGATACATTAGGACATTGGAGTTGGACTGTTGGAGTTGGAGTATGTGTCTCTCAGATATTCGAATATATAGCATCATTTTCAGGCTGTTTGTTATGTATTCTTGAATTTCTCGTCAATTTATTGACTTTGAAGCGTTATAACATTATTTTGGAAACACTTGGAAAACGGTGCGACGACTTCCCACCCAACTTCCGCCAACAAGCAAGAAGTAGGCAACGGTGGTGGCATGCATATCACATGATAATAAGAACCCTCACGATATCCGCAGGTGTTGTTGCCAACAATAATAGCACCACACAGAAGTTGTGTTTTGTTAGCAAACAATTTCCCACTGAAAACACGGGCAGCGCAAACCCACAGAATGAGGTCCCAAGAATGAAGACATCGGCGGAACGGAACTTTTGCAAAACTTGGTGGAGGGAGCGGCTTAAATGTGGGAGCCAAAAACGTTTTTCCATTTCCACCCCGGAGAGGCCTCACAATGTAAGGCTGTTCAGCAACGCACAAACGGCAAGGCGCGCACAAAATGTCAACTTCGATGCATTGTGTGTTGCGCGCGCGTCGTGTACCACCGGCGGTGGCATTTCCCACGCGCGCACTACGCTCAAGTCTCGTAAGGTTTGGGAAGTACACTTTGAGGCAGCTGGAAGTTGTCAGTCAAAGAGTTTGCATTGTCTTTGGTGTGTGTGTCCTCCAAAACTTTGGTGTAGCATATAACGCCAATAGATGTTTCCTGTACATGCTTTGCTGCGTCCTCCTCCCCAGAGAGACCTCCGTCTGTTGAAGTATTATCATACGTTTACGTTCAATAGAGCACACAAACACAATAGAGAATTTAAAGATCTTAAACACTACCAAAAGCCGATCGCGTCGTCTCTCTCGCTATGTGTTTGTGCCTTGGTATGAGTTGCGATTTCCGTAATGCTTGTTGGCGAAGCCCGCAATGTTTGATTTATTCAACCGTCAAACAAGCACACCAAGTCACACAGCGCGCAGTTGGAGGTCACTGTGTGCTTGAGGCGCCGGATAAACCGGCTTTAAACCCTGCAGCGTTGGCGGGTGGTGGATAGGAGATTAGAGCACCGAAAGGGTGGTGATGCTAGTGAGTGAGGAGTCATCAGACACCCTTTTTCCGTAACTGTGTGTGGTACAAACTGTGGCGCATAGAAGACAACACCAGACGGGGAGGAAAAAATCCACCGTTGTTTCTTCAAAAACCGGTTCTGCGAGCATAGCAAACATGGTGGGAGATGGTAACACCATTACCAACAGCACCATCACCACCACCATCGACACCACGACCCGACCAAGTGGGAGGAAGTACGTTTTCGTGTTGATGTCTTGAACGGACAGACACAGAGCATGAAGAACTTGTGGTAAAGTATACAGAGACGACTACCGCAAAAACATACAGTACACAGTACCGTACCGGCGCAGGAGAGACCCAACACGACCCAACGCGCCAAAGAGCTTCCGTTTCGAAAGTGAACGTGTGTTTTTGTTGGAGTTCAGAAGGAACTCCTCCAACACCGGTTCAGTTTCAGATATCAGTTTCTTTCCGCGTGTTTGTGTGAGGCGCGCCACAGTTGCGAATTTTCTGTTGAGTGATCTGATATCTCTGGGTTCTAGGTTAGCTATTTCCAGGGAGGTCGTCCACAATTCTGGAGTCTATTTTTACGTTCCTCACACTTTACGACCTCTTAGCTGTGTCTCGAAACAAACTGGCACCTTGAGATGCCTTCGGGGTTCTTTTCCTGTTACAGAGAGACACCATTGATGCACGAACCGATGCCAACAGTCGCCCCTCTACCACTAACAGTACCTCAGACATTTAGCGGCGAGTTGTCGGTTGGCCGGTAAATCGTGCAAATGAAACTCCACACCCAAGCAGACACATCAGAGAGCTAAAGCCAACACAACACAACATCAAACCGGTCTCTTTGAACCGAATCGATCAAGGCAAATCCGATCGAGGGACGCAGGCACTACCACCCCGCCCGTCCCCAACATGTTAATAATTGGCGCACCTTTCCATTTCATTCGGTGCACTACTACCACAACAGCATCATGCAGCGTGCGCTCCAGGGTAATCTGTGATATCTTAGACGAGAGCAGGCGTGAGTAAAAACCGCAACAACAGCAACACTTTGTGGTCCCGAGAAGAAACAAGGAAGTACTGTGTGGTGGAGCTGTTTTTCTATTAATTTTGTGCCCGAGGAGAAGAGCGTTTTGTGCATACACATAGAGACACACTCAGAAGATGCAATTTACAGCACACTCTGCTGGTCTGCAATTTACTTGGAACACTCTCTTCCTCGGGGGCATATGAAATGATGACGGAGAGTGGCTAACAGAGGTCCTGCTGCTACTCTCTGTATATCGCCTCCCGGAGCTGTTAGTACACTGCTCTACAAATGCAATCAGTTTTTTTCTTGCTTTAGGGCATAGCAACGCTCGCCTACGTCGTGTGTACGGGAGATGGCGAATAGAAGATAAGGGAAGGCACTCACTTATAATTTCTTCCATGCA
Source organism: Anopheles coluzzii (assembly GCF_943734685.1). Taxonomy (NCBI): domain Eukaryota; kingdom Metazoa; phylum Arthropoda; class Insecta; order Diptera; family Culicidae; genus Anopheles; species Anopheles coluzzii. Next base: position 67,808,711 of record NC_064671.1, on the reverse strand, counting down.
AATTCAACCCCTGCTGCCATGACACTGTCCACGAGCGCAACAAGCTCTAGTTTACGCGATTTGCGAACTAAAAAAAGCGGTGCAGCGACATGATTCCCGCTCTGTCAGCGGTAGAGCAGTGAAATCGAAAGTGAAAAGAGGGGTCTCGTCTCTCGTGACACATCCCCCGTGTATAGCATGGCCCGGGTCTTTGAGGTGCAAAACTACACGAGTCTCGTTCCCACCTCTCTCTCTCTCTCTCTCCTCTTGACAGGAGATTGATTTTTCTTACCTTCACTTTTTGCGCTAGACTGAGCAGCACTAAAACTATTGAACCTCCCCGCAAGAGAGTGTGTGGGACGACCGATGAGGCAGCTCCAAAAGAAATCGAGTGCGCGCTCGCGCCCGCTTGTGCGCCCTTTCTCGCTTCCTGGAGCAAAAATATGGCTCAACAAGTGCACTAAAGTCGGGCGTTTGGCGGCATGCACAGCACATCGTGCAGCAGAGTGCGGGCGATAAAGAGAGGTTGCAGTAAATTTCTTCGCGCTCCTCACAATTTCCCTCCCCCGCCAGTAGATGAGGCGTGAATTAAAGGGCACCAACGCCACCCCCTCCACCAGCACAGAGCAGCACATCGCGCACTATCACACAAAAAGGCAATTTCGCTTCGGGTGGATTTTCACTTATTAATCAGCGGAAGCAGTAAAGTGGAGGGCCTCTTACAGCCTCGAAGTGTCCATTTCAAGAGCCGGTGTGTGTGTGTGTGGCGGAGAAGGTAGTTGGCAGGGTCCTCCTTGCCACCTCAAAAGATGATTAGATTAAATTGAATTAGATGTGGTTAGGGTGGAAGAGTGGAGAGCGGAGTGTTAATGATACATTTCGCGATCAGACAGTGCCTCCCTTTGATAGGCTCTCTCTCTCTCGTTGATTACAAGAGAAGCGATATTCCAAGCAGATCTAATCAAAAACCCTGAACAAATACTTCAAGAAGTCCAAGACACTATCAGGCTTTTGTGAAGACTATTTCTATGTCCACGTCCAATGTTTCAATTTTGTGTCCAGGAAGTCCAGATGACCTAATGACTCTATTCCTCAACATTGGATGTATCCACACAGAAGTTAGGGGCACATTGGTAGAGACCGCGAACTCACACTGTTTTAATTCCCCATTACTGGCGACGACTTTGGTCAATGTCAGAGAGGCACGTGGAATTAAGGTTTCGGACGATTTCGATCCGTGTGTACGCGCGAGCGCGCGTCTTCTGATACGCTTTTACTGTGGAGTAGCTCAAGGTCAAACGCTTAAAGTACCTCCAAAAACTAAACGGTGGGGACAACTCTGGTACAAACATACACACACACCAGCATTCGTAAGTCTCAAGACACTGAAACTATCTCCACACCTTCATGGGAAGGTGTATTATAAAAGCAGCAAGACTTCAAGCAGCGGGGGCACACACGCACCACCCAAAAATAACCTAGACAAAGTCGTCGGCAGTCGTTGTGGTGTCTCTTTCTGCAATCGATTGTTGGTGTACTGGTAGTTGGGTGATTTAGGCCACTGACACCACACACCTCTTGCACCACCGATCACTTCCTCTTTCGCTTCCACGATAGTTGGAGGAGAAGAAGGAGGACGGCTAATCGCGATCGCGTTAGCTAACTGCTGAATAATGAATGAGCGCACACCGGAGCGGAAATAATGTCGAAGAGGGGCACAGCGACCCTTCCCTCGTTATGCCTTAAGTTCCGCTTGCGTATTGTGCGCCGTCTTGTGTGTGCTAGGCGAATTCTGTGTGAAATAGTAGCAGCATTAACATCAAGTGATCTTTTGATATTTAGATAAGCCTTCCCCCGCCCCGGTCCTGTGTCTTAAGGCTGGTAAAAACAAAAAGGAATGCAAAAATTCACTTTCAACACCCACACATCACCCTGGGGTGGTGGTGCGAAAATAGTAACGCGCGAATTAATTTCCTCCCTTCAATATCCTCTTTCTCTCTCTCTCTAATAGCTTACACAGCCGTCTCTCGCTTGCAAAAAAGTAACAATGAAACGTGCTGCCCGCCACCAGGGGCAGGCAGGCCGCACTATAATTCATTGTTGCAACCGAAGTGTCTCAAGAGCGGCTGGGTTTTTACTTAAGGTGTCGGACGTAGTAGACACACACATGTGTGGTAGTCACTTGGGACAACGTTGCGCGGGGTTTTTACCACCGGTTGCGTGACTACGGATAATTATTTCGCGCAGGGAGTTACACTTCCAAGACGCACTTGAAGCTAGAGTGTGAAGTTGGCGCAGAGTTGGTGCTATGGCCCTACGGACAATGGAAGAATAACACACTAGCCAAAATGACGACCACGATGACCGGAGAGTATGATATGAATTGGAGTTGGAGAAGTGATGGTTTGGAGAGCGTAAGGCTCCGATGAAGCAGTATGCCCTGTGTGCCATCGAACGGAGAGTAGTATAGATGGTAGATCACTCACATTGAGTAGCAATCATCGGGAGATATCAAAATCTAGCGCTCTACACGTAATTTTGATTCTTTTTTTTAGAAAGAGCACATTATGTCAATAGTTCAAAATTAAGTTGATATAAAAGATCATCTTCCAACATTATTTGTGGAAAGCTTGATACAAATTCAATAATTGTAAGTAGCATTAAAGTGAAATTTTTGAGTTACGTTACAGCAATGGAACAATGCAACGTTACACACTCATGGGGACAACAACACCACCACCGCGCGGGACACGATTCCATTTGAAGCTTTTGCAACAATTAATTGTCTCAAATTAGCAACTCTCGTCCATTAAGATTTCAATTAATTATTTGCGCACACTCTGTACAAGGGCTTGAGTTATTTGCCGGACGTGCCCGGCATCGGGAAAAGAAGGAGCAGCGCATTGCTATTGTGTCCACCTTCTTTTTTTGACACATTAGGGAACTATGTTTGTGTTTGGCGTGCGCAGCCCTCCCTTTTGGTGCTGAAAGACAAGTAAAGTAATCGTTGGTGGCAGGCGGCGAGTGCATTGACAGTGCAGCAGCAGCAGCAGCGCAAACGCCTACATTATTTGCGCGCGGAGAAGAAAGTAAAGGAAATCCCCCCCCCCCCCCCCCAGCCGCGCGCGCCTGTGTATCACATGACGAGAGGCGATCAACTAGCTCTTAGAGGAGTACACACACCAGTTGCAATTGAATCGTTGTGATAAATTTTCATCTCGTTACGGTTCTCTCCCCGTCGCGTGTGAGTATTGTGGGTTTTGTTGAAAGCACGCAGGGAGCATAAGTGTAATGCCGAGAGTTCAACCAAAAACGGCGTGGGCCGTACCAGAAGGGCTCCAACAGGCACCGGAGCAGGCAGCCACAGCTTCACTTAATTATGAACTGGAATAAATCCGCCGCTCGTGCACACATTTCCGCGAACAAACTGTGAGTGTTAACCTCCTCCCACACACGGTTTTGCTGTTGTGTGAAATGTGGACGAGATGCAATTTCTGGCATGTGACAAACAACGGGGAGATGTGTGTGTGTGGTGAGACATGATGCTCGTTTTTTCACCGAGATTACTCACTGCGACAAAACAGCGAAAGACAGAGACTCGGAGGGCAACCGAGATAATCGTGCGCTGCACTTCCGGTTTGATTACTTCGCCGCCACCGCCGCGCTTTCGTGTGCGTCTCTCTTTCTCTCCGTGGAAGTCTAAGGAAGTGGCTGTTAATGAGCTAATCTTTCCACAGTTATTTTTTCCCCTGCTAATTGACAGACGCTGTGTAAGTGATCAAACCGGATGTGCACATATTAATTTTTATATTTATTTTTTGCTGCTCCACACGAACTGTCACCTAATTTGGGCAACATACACAATCCTCGTACAACCTCTCCACAGCAAAACTACACACGCTTTCTTTCTTCTGTGCATTTCTCTCAGCTAGAGGCGGGGAAAAAAAACAAACAACTTCCTCTCGCGCGATTGATTTTAGCCCTCTTGTAAGTATAAAAAAATGTCCAAATAGGGAATGCAAACACAACAGGGATAAAGGATAAAGAAACACACAATATATCCCGCGCGCAAAAAAAAACCCCGACTTGATTATGTAAAAGTCGCACCACCACCCCCGCACCGCTGAAGGCAAATTTAACTCTCGCCCTCGGCCCGTCATCGCACGACCGGTTTTTTCGTTATTGGGCAACACACAACACACCACCAAGCAGCACTCTTTACATCCGGGCCGGCAAAAGTGAGCAAAAATCATACAATCCTATCTCCTTCCCCTCTTCCTCCTCCGCGAACACAAGGAGGGAGGAGGTGATTTCGCGCCTTTTTTCACGCCACACAGTGGTTTGCGCCACCCAACAACCTCGCCCCACGCACACACGCAATGGGGATTTGTTTGTTTCAAGTGATTTCAAAGCGAAATGAAGCAACGACACTCTGCAGGAGGAAAGAGGAGGCTGTGTGTGTGTGCAGTGCGCCAAGAGAGAAAACTATTGAAGGCGTTTTGCAATATGAATGTGCAAAAGAAAGCAAAAGTGAACAGAGATACAGTCGAAGTGTACACACTTTTGAAGGAGAAGTGGACAAAAGGCTTCTTCTAATTGTAATTGGTTGAAAAAATATTGAACATTCAAAAAGGATTTTGAGTTCAAAGGAACAAATTTGTGACATCAAATGCATTGATTGTGAAATCAACTGAATCGATTATGATATCAACTGAATCGAATGTGATATCAACTGAATCGAATGTGATATCAACTGCATCGATTATGATATCAACTGCATCGATTGTGTTATCAACTGAATCGAATGTGATATCAACTGAATCGATTATGATATAAACTGAAACGATTGTTTTACAGTTTTTAACATTGAATTCTTATCTTAGTTCTGAAAATATATCATATTTTTGCTATTTCCGATAACTAATGAAAAAATTGTGTGAATTCAAGTGAAGTTGTTGTTTCACCTATCTATTCATACAAAACATATTCAAAATCGTTGGAGGTCGTGGTGTAAATTTTCTCCAAAAGAAAAGAAAAGCACGCGTAATCCCTGCCCTGCTCCTCTCCTCGCACGCACTATTACACAACCACTCAACCACGGGTGGAAGAAGTGTGGACGGGTCTGTCATAACTCAATGGAGCGCCCAGAAAATCTACGACCAACGTCGCGCGTATGGTTGAGGACGTGGAAAGACACGCACGCACGCAGCGCAGTCGAATAACAAAACGTGTTAGCTACGCGCACCTCTCCACTCCAGGGCCGCGAGATGACACACACACGCAAAGACGCAGAGTGTTTCGCACAAGCTGCACACCACCATCTCACATCATTCGCCCTTCGCGGGGTGTGTGCTCCCGGACGTACTTCACGCAGCGACGCACAGACTCGCGTCGCATGATCTTGCCCTCTTTCTCTCGGCCAAGCAAAGATCGCGTGATCGTGGCGATGAGACAACGATGAGACAAAATCTTCTCCGAAGTGACCCGGAATGGAGAGTGTGTCTCTCGGAAGGAAGAAGATAATGCTTCGTTTGTGTGTTGGGTTGGCGTTCAATGGTGGTTCAATTTTTTGTTTCGCTCTTCCTGCGTTTGGACCCACATGGGGGTTGGGGAGTGATTCCGCACTCGTAACGTGGTAGTGACGGTCACCCTATCCCCCCACAACAGCATAATAGAGAGAGGCATGGGAGCATCATCATCTTTGCCGTGGTGTGATTTCGCTTTCAATAATACACGCGCGGCTCGTAGCTTAGCGCCCGCCAATAATGGGCCGCGCGATGATAGTGAAGATGATGATGATGATGATGAAAGAGAAGAAGGAAAGTTGTGTAATTGGCGGAAAAGGCACTTGCCATCACACTGGGTGGAAAGGGAACTCGATTCGTGTGGGGGTGTGTTGGTAATGCTGCTGGCTGGTACTACTTACACTTCCACCTTCTTTCTTCTTTCTCTGTAGTTCCGAATTGGTATTAGATCACGCGGCCGTGTGTATCTGCGTGTGTGTGTTTCACGGGTTGCGGGGAAATGGGGAGTTTTCATCGTTTCGCACACACTCTTAGCTGATTTGCTGCTGCTGAAGTGGGTAAGCGTTTATGGCAGAAAAGCTAATCAATAATACATCCAGTACTACCACCACCAACACAACAGACAGAGCAGCGCGCCACAAGGCGGAACTTAAACGCCCCACAACCTTTTTTTTTTGGTGTTGTGTTATTAACATGCTGCATAATCATCAGCGTGAAATGTGGGGTGTGATGCTTTTTTCGTCTGTCATGGTGTGATGGTAAAAAGAAGGCATAAAAATAAAAAAATGAGAGAGAAAATAGGTACGGTGGGTTGGACTTGTTGCATACATTTCAAGGGAGCGCGCGCCCTTCGACGTTCTGGGGGTAACTTCAACGCAGTCATCGAACAGGAACCTCTCGATTTTATATTACGTGGGCAGTCAATAAGCGTGCAACGCTAAAAAGAAGCATTTGCATGCGCGCATTAACCATTAATCAAATGAATAAGTGCAATTCATCAGTTTGCTTTTAACGTTGCCCAGGATTTAGGTCATATGTTGAAACTTACATTTCAATCACACGCTGTGTGTATCTGGATTGTTGGTAGTTCAAAATGCAATTCGAGCAGTTTCATTTGCTGTACATGGACTCCCTGCGCTCTGTCTCATGATATTTGTTCGTTTTTCGTAAGGAAATTATGGTTATCTGCAAAAAATCAACTGCTCGAAAACTACTCGAAACTGCTCGAATAACCTGCAGAAGGTGAACTTCATGTTTATTTAACTTCGCCATCATGAAACGATGCATTTGCATGATATCTTACAACCCCACGGTTTTATGTACCACCAATTCAGAAGATGTTCTGTGGTAATTTTCAAAATTATGGTCCAGTAAAACCCAAACTATGGTGTATTGCTCTTCAGAAGTGAAACTCTTGGGTCAGTAAACATATAAGTGTAACATACCCTAAACGTAGCAGCAGGTTGAAGAGCAATTAGCAATACGCGCGCGTTTCATCCCGCTCGAGGGCTGTTATTACCGCAAAAAGAAGCGTTACACATCGACAGACGACGAACCACCAACAACACAACAAACTGTGCTTTATGATGGTGGTGGTGGTTAGCAACTCTTGTGTTCTCTCTGCTCTACACACTACACTCTTCCTTTCAGTTTCTTTATGGGCACAGCTCTATAACTCTTTATATCACCCCCTTCATTCGACGACATGCTTCGTTTCGTGCTGGAGTCGGACACACAAGCACGCGCACGCAACAAACCCCCCCCCCCCCCACACACACACACACACAACGCATAAATTGTTGTCCATAAAATTAAAGAATTCTACAATTCTACGAGCATGGGGTGGGTGGTTGTTGCCCGTATCCTCCCCACCGTTCGGACACAGGTCCATAAACAGTCACCCGACCAGCAGTGTGTGAGATCGTTTCGAAACAAAGTTGGGTTGTGTGTTGAAAACTGGGTAGCATCTTTAGCAACAACAGCAACGAAAAAAGGCAGACAGGAAACTAGATGGAGAGGGTAGCCTTAGTAGACACTTTAATTGGGTGCTTTAAGTCACTCAACTAAATCCCCCCCTGTATCTCTTGCGTATATATATATATGTGTGACGCAAAACACAAACCCCAAAGCAGGGGGAAAGGATGATAAAAATGCGCAAAACAAAAACTGTTTAAAAGCGCACTGCTGCTTACTACTTTTATGCTATTTATGCAAAAGCGGAAACAACATACACACACACAAACATTCATGGCGACTTGCGCAGAGAGCGCCGGAATGATAACAAAACAACGTGCGTTTGCGCGAGCGCACGCGTGCATGCGGAAAAAGTGGTTAAAATATTACTCGCCCAACCCCCTCTGCCTCATGCTGGAAGATCATGTGGAAAAAAGCGCACTTATCGTGCGCCGTACATTAACGCAAGAATTAAAACCAGGCAGTCTTTCGTCGCTGGTAAAGAAATGGTATGAGGGGGGAAAATAACTCATTCAAACGACGGAAGCAGTATGAGGAAAGGGTGTGTATGTGCCTGAAGGAAAAACAAAAAAAAAGGAAAAGGAGAACATCTAAAAAACGCGAAATTGCCAACAATTAATTTATGCAATTATTCTAGCAGCGGTGTTCGGCTTCTTCGGGACGCTCTTCTCCTTCCCTTTCATCTTCAGAATTTATCCAAACACACAATAGTGTACCCCAAGAAACAGAACTTCATACAAGGCATTCAAATGAAAAAAAATGATATGAAGAAGGAACAAAGCAACATCCAAAGTGAGAAAAACTCTTACTTTTTTCAGCACAAAACACAAAAGGAAGTCTTACTAAGAAAGTGAGTGTGGTACAGTGGAAGTGTGGATGTGGGGTTTGCCCAAAAATGTCCGACGTAACACCACCATCATGAACCATGCAACACCACCCACCACCATCATGAACCATTGCAATTTGTTCACTTTGAAAGGAATGCCGAAACATCCATTGCCAAAATCCAACGAAAAAATCCGATTGGAAATCCCCTCGTAGCAAACAAAACCCATCCCCAATACCCAATAGGAGACCAACGGGGACAGGTGGTTGTGGATCCAGGAAGTCTCGAACATACCACCCCACGTCAAAACGAAGATGCAGCAGCGCAACAGCAAAAGGAAGAAAGATTAAATTCCCACTCTTTCGCTTCCTCTCTTTCTGTTTTCCAAGCGATTAGATAATCCGTGCCCCGCTTCCGACCGAAGGCGCCGGAGAAAAGGCCTCATAATAACGATGATGATGATGATGATGATGAAGATGAGCGGGAGTTGTGCAACACCTCTCGGTGCTTCTTCTTTCCTTCCTCTTTGTTGTAGCACAATTTTCCTTTCGTTTGGAAATGTGTGGCGGGAAAAACTATTCGCCAAATGGGTGGGCACGCGAGAAAGCACTGCGCGCTTGCTTTCTTCTCTTCCGGTGGCGGCCCACAACACAGACAGACAGACACCACCCATTTAACCCACATTTTTTCCACTAGCCCCACACACACACACACACACACGCATGGCATTTCTACTCTGTTGCGCCTACTTTGACGTAACCAACCAACAACCACTTGTTGTTGGGTGTGTGTGGGGAGATTGAGAGAGGAAGAAGCCTTCGTAATTTCCCACACGAAAAGACGTAACAGGGTTTATTACAAAAGGGGACCCTCAAGAGCCGGCACCACACCTTATCACGACAGACACACAGGAGACACACGACAGCTTGGATATCATGTTGTTACGCCCAATTTTTAGTTAAAACGAGCCCTTTTTCCTCTCCCTTTGAATGTTCTGAGCGGGGAAACCCGTCAAACACACCCTACCCTCTTTTTGGGTTGGGAAAATGCAACCGACCAAAAACAAAACAAAAAATCAATCGTCACAAGGGAAAAATAACTGCACTTAAAGGCAACAGAGCGTTGTTATTGTATTGTGACTTGCTTTTAGGCAAGACCGCCCTACCAGCATAACAGCATAATTCCACCCATCAGGCCTAAATATGGGGTCTCCCTCCTGCATCACCCCCTCACAAGCTATGGGAAAAAGCCAAATTCTAGGAGCCCGCATGAAAATGCGCTTTGTTTTTCCTTCCCATGCATTTTGCTACATTTTATGGACCCATATGAGAACCATGTGGGGAAGAAGGGGTGGTCGGGAGAAAGGAACATTATCGGAACCGGAAAGCCATCAAAGCACCCAGTAGAAAAAGAAAGAGAGGGAAGAAAAGCGTCCCCGATGACCGTGACGACCTTGTGTGTGTGTGTATTACAAGCGTTTGTTGTTCTATACAAATTTTTTAGAACCAAATATAGAATGAAAACGACGGTGGGAGAGAAAAGGAGCTGCATCGGAGTGCAATTCTGCGTGCCCTTGACTTCCCTTCCCCTTCGTGAAAAACGTCCAGAATTATTTGCAGAAAATAAAACGAACAGGGTGCGCTGAGTAGTCACCGATGCATGAAGCAGCCAGCAAGGGGAACTTGGTGGAGAGATGCTTGTTGTGCGCCAGGGGGGCCGCCCTCCGCTCTCCACGGCGCATGTTTTTACCAAACACAACTTTGCGCAGCCTTTGTGAGGAGTGAGAGGTGGTAGGTGAATTATTTAAAATTTCATTACTCATCGGTCAAAAAAGACACACGAACAAAAAAGAGACACCGTTCTTTGGGTCGGTCCGTGGCGTGCGATGATTCACCTGCCCAACAGAAACATCAACCCTTGATCCCCCTCTCGCTACTTTGCTGCTGCCCCGTTAATGAAAGCATTAACGCATTTTTATAAGCACACACGCACACTAAAAACGGCGCAAAAATGAAGCGCAAAGTTGCGCGATTAAGAATGCGCGCTACGGAACTTCCGCAAAGCGCAACAACACGCGACGAAGCGCACAACCCTCTTGTGTGTAAAGTAAAGCAAACTTTATCGAGCAGAAGAAGAAGTGTTGTTGGCTACACTGTTCAGAAGGAGGAAGAGGTGTTGAACGAAAAAAAATCTAATCAATGCTAATGAAGAGCGCGAAATCGCGGAACCAAACAACACACAACAAACTCACCAACACACTTCTTTCTTTATCGACTGCCTTATGACGTTCGATCGCGCAGCACAGTGTTCTTGCGAGTTCTTGTGTGTCATAATACAGGACACAAATACACAAACACACACACACCGGGACAGACATTTTGATTGAATTAAAGACACATCGCAAACACGCAGCTCGAAGAAGGGCGACGACGACGTGGCGCCAAAAGCAATAGGCGGTTTTCAGCAATAGTACACGCAAGAGTCCCCCCCGAAAAACTGACCAGGCACAGGGAACTGGTGTGGTTCATAGCGAAGAAAAATGATTTGTGGTGATTTTAAATCAAGAGCAATTAAAATACAGCGAGAGAAAGAGAATGACCTGTTCCTCATCCTCCCTCTTTCCAGATGGTTGATGCCCCCCGTGCACTGTTGTTGTGTGTATTTGTTTATGGAGACGCACAACAAAAAGGCAAGGCCCTACTACCAATCTTACCCCTCGCTATATTGCATCCTCTTTCTTGCTGCTGGCGGGTTTTCTCTTCTACTACACTCTGACTCAATTGGTTGTATTCAATTTCTTCTCATTGAAGCCAATTTGTGTGACATACAGGGGAGCCGAGCAGCAGCTACACAACTGAGAACGCTTACATTGGAGCGTCCAACGAAGCACAAAATATGTGGCATCTTCTTTAGATCTGCCCCTGTGTGTGTGTGAGTGTCAGTTGGTAATGTTTTGGGAACTTCTATCAGAACAGACTCAACACTGGCTATGCCGAATGAGAGATGTTTCACTAACTTCCACGAAGATGTCCACCGTGGTCCAAGGGAACAGTCCCAATTTCCCAACAAATTACACATTGAAGAGTTTGGAGATGTCTACACAACACACCGCGAGTTTGATTCCACCGGCAGATATGGTTTTTGGAGTGGCCATTCTAACCCCAAAGCACTATCAAGATCTTAGTGTCATAACTCGACGTAATGTCTGGTTCGATGTTAACATATCAAGTGACACAATCGAAGTTAGTGGAAGGGGGATTGAATATTGGTGGTTTTGAACTGTACACCAGGGGGGGGGGGGGGGGGGGGCTCTTTTTTAGTGATGGTACACCTTGGAATTTGTGGTCAGAACCAGCCGCTAGAACAGAAATGGAAGGAACATCTCGCAATTGATATTCTGAAGATTGGAGTGGTCAAGATTTTACCGGATCTTTGCTTAGAGATTGATAGCACTGTCTCACTACCTACCCAATAGCTATTGACAAGATGTAGGATCTAAGATCATCAGATGAGAAGCAACTCATTGTAATATATCTCTCATTTTAAGATACTATTAGAATTTTTAGAAGATAGATGATTCTCCAATAGTTCATTAACTTAAGGCTTATCCAGAAATCCAGTAGATCTTATCAAAGTTCTCCAATTTTAGGAGTTCTCCAATTTCGTCCCAGAATTCCAGTAGATCCTATGAAAGATCTCCAAGTTTTGAAAGCTCAGTCCTTAGATGCGTATCAACTTCCAACCTATCAAAGGAGATATAGATTTGGATGTACCTGCAGCAGAATGATCGCTTTATGAACTTCCGAGTTTTGCATTTAAAAAAGCTTGCAAACTTCATGTGGATTTTCAGGTCGAGGGGTTTGTTTCTTCCCAAACAATTGATTCTCTGAGAGAGCTCTGTGACCCTTCGTTCCGCATGAGTGTGCGGATTGGGTTTGGTTGGCAGGCAATCAGCCGCCACAAAAAGACCTTCCTCCTCCTGTCTCAAGCCAACCACTACACCAAGCGCATTTTACACACTCCAATGCAAAGGAGGAAAAGATCAGGTAGCAGAGCCCTCAACCGTTTGTACATGGGAGAGATGCCAGTGCACCCGCGGATTCCTTATTCCCATTCAACCAAGCCGAAGGGAGGGAAGAAAACAGATGATGATGGTGGTAGGTGGTAGTAGTCGAAGTGGTCTCTCTAGTGGCACAGACTCCCCCCCAGCTCTCGGGGTGGTAGTGAAAGTTATGACTTATTTGCTGCCTATTGCTGCTGCTGCTTATTGTGTGGGGAGGAGTTGGGGGGACTCCAAATCGATCCGAACACTGGGTATGGGTCTGCGGGGAGCTGGCTGCACAAGCTTCCGGTCCAACTCGGGGCCTTTTAAAAATATGGCAAAAATAACCCACAGAAGAAAAAAAAACCGCAAAACCGTCAAGCACATAACGTAAAACTATAAACCTTATGCAAATGACAGTTTCACTCTCACTCTCTCGGTATCGGTCTGCGACTCCACACCGAACCCCGATTCCCTGGGCCAAATTGGGAGGTTTGATCGATCAAGGGAATCATTGTGGGGGGGGGGGGGGGAAGGTGTTGTGTGCAGGGGTTGTCCTCTTTGCGTCCTCTCGGACAAGGGAGCTTCACGAAATCGAATCAAAATGGTTTGGTTTCGCACACGAAAAGGGTGTTTCGCACTGTAAGAGAAACTTTTCCATGTTTCGAGGGGCCTGATGCTATAAAAGTCACAAGTAAAAACACGAACGATGGCGCGCTGGATCTGTTTCGATTGTTGGGCGCCATATTTCAATATTTCAAGCTTGACCCCACACTCGAGCGATAAAATGGCACCTTCTTGCTGGAGGATCGATTGTTGTGTGTGTGTGTGTGTCTGTGCGTCTGGAATTGTAATCCTCTCTTACCTTGCGTGGGTACTCTCCAAAGTCGTACAGTGACGTGCTGTGGTGCATTATCGCAGTAGACATGGTGGTTGCTTGCTAAAACACGTTTTGCCGCGGATGGATCTCCTCTGCCGATGCTGCCAATTTCACACAAACGCACACACGGATATGTATCACACAGGAGCGCGCGCAGGAACAGGATATTAGCGATTGCGCACACACTCGTATCGAAACGAAGCACACACTACTCTCGCAGAGGCGAACAACGATCGAGATAACACACTCACGACGGTCGCGCGATATGCAAAAGAGGTGAAAGGACTCTCTCTCTCTCCTTTATCCTTTCGCGCGTGCACTCTCACACAAATGAAGCTGCTGATTTTTTCACTTAGCCGCGATGCATAAAAAACACTCGTCACTCAATTAAAAATTGCTCCAAATATGTAAAAAATCGCACCACACTTCCAATCGCGATTTGCTCACAAACACACACTATTTACGGCGACAAAAAAATTTGGCAATATGGCGCAGGCAGAGAGGCTCGTGGTGTGTTTAAACTCGACTTTCTTTCGCACGCTTTTGCTTTTACTAGTAAAAATGCACTATTTTCAAGGCGCATCAAATAATGATTTTCACACTCGGAGAACACACTTTTCGTCGTCGTCGGCGTCGTCGTGAACACGTTTCTTTCGTAGTGGACGAATATTTCACGAATATTAATTTTTCTTTACTGAAATGGCAGTTCTCGAAACCGGGGGCTCGTACCAGTGTGCGGAGCTTTTTTTCTCGTTTTCTCTCTCTTAGTAGGCGCTGCGCGCAAAAAAAAGGATCTTTACGAAATGCGTGTGTGCTAAGGGGGGCTCTTTCAGGAAAATGGATTCCTCCGTGCACTAAACACACACACACCGCACCGCACTTAGAACAAACAATTCACTTTTCCTACTTAGGCGGTTGACGCTCGCGCGCACACACTTAGGACGAAAGAGACAGTTTTTTTTCTGTTTGAGTGTGAGGGAGAGTGATTTGCTGGTGTGGGGGTGCGCTAAAAAGGATGAGAAAAAATTAAAGAAAAATATTAAAAAATAGGGAAATAAAATCATTGGTTATTTATAAAGGTAAAGTAGTGTAATATTGTTGACTGAAGTAATTTTCACCAATAAAAAAACTCAAAATTCAACTTACATATTCTAGCTGTATGGTTGATTCCACCAACTTCGCAAAGAATTGCACACACACGCACAACACTTGGTGATATTTCCACGCGACGAATCGAAAACCAGAATTCGCGGAAGTTGTCGGCCGCGCGCGCGCGTAATTATCACACGAATCGAAACAACACAAACTCGCGGAAGAAAACGGCAAAAAACTGCTGTGGCTGCGCTGTTCACGGAAAGTTCGCTCGCTTGTTGTGTCACCTTTGCTATACTGTAAAATACACTTCTTGTGCGAATCGCGTACAGAGGCTAAGAACTTAGAACACAGGCACAGGCTGGAAGAGATGTCGTGCGTGCTGCTGCCGCTCTGTATTCGACTCTGGACACCGAAAACGTAACGTTTACACTGCTCTGCCTCGGGCGCGTGTGGTAGATTCGCTCTCTTGTGTCGGTGTGTCTATATCGTTGTACTGCTACTGCTGCTGCTGCCGCTTGGTCCGCTACGATCTGCACTGGACGCCGCTCGTTTCAGTTCTGTGCGGTGGTGTGCTGAGCCCGATCGCACTAGCCTGCGCCGCCTGCCAGCGGATGATGGAAGAGACAGACACGCACACCAATACTAACGCGCGCGTTGAGCGCTCGCGCACACGCACGCACACAACGAGAGGGAAAGTGTGTGCGCGCGCGCTCGTGCAACGGGGTGACAGAGATAAGGAGTGTGTGTGTGTGAGAGAGAGAGTAAGAGCGAGAGTGTGGAACAGCGTACTAGTTGCGCGCTTGCGGGTGTGTGTGTGTGTGTGCGAAACCAGCTGTGTGGAGAACGGCGAACGGTGCGTCGTTTCAAGCCGACTTTGTGATGGATGTAATTTTGCTTGTTTTAGTGTAATTTTCTTAGAAAAATGATATAAAATCAAATAAGAGTTAATAGCCAAACATTCTTGCTTACGTATGACATGACAAAACAGCAATAACAATACGTTTTATTTGTGTTTATACCACTTTTGTTTCCCTTCCGCAACACAGTGCAGTACTCAACCCGACCCGTTAAACGCTGAGCGCTACACACACTGCGATGAAAACGAAATGAGCAGTGCGAAAGAAAGGAGGAAACCAAACAAAACAAGTGTCCAACACAGGAGCGCGCGCGGCTGAAAGAGAGAACAAACCGCATCGTATGTGCAGGGCGTGCGGGAGCAGTACAGCATGCATGAGTAGGCAACTTCCCCTGCCATCAACGAGACTCGACTACGGGTGCGTGCGTGCGTGCATGCGTGTGCGTCTTTCGAGCTGCGCCGTATCGGTGTGTGTGTGTTTGCTTTGGTACCAGTTTTGCTCTTTGTTTGGATTTTGTGGAACCGTTCGAGCCTGTTTGCTGTTGCATCTCGCTCACTGTGCTCTCTTTCTCTTTCTTTCTTTCTCATCGCGAGACCATCGAAATGCGTGCGGGTTGTTTACGTGTGTGTGAGTGCGCGTGTGTGGTGCTATGTGCAGATTTTTTGTTCACTTCTCTTTCCTTTCTTCGTCTTTCCCTACTGCTCCCTTTCCCCCCTCCACGGTCTGCGCACACCACTTGGATGTGTGGATAATTCGGAACGAAATTGATTATGCGGACGCTTTCCGCGGATGACTAGACTGGAGCGTGTGTATTATCTAAGCGTATTACTAAACCTACAGGGTGTGATAATTAGCATCGTCAAGGAAGTGGAAAAGAAGGCTGTTGATTGTTGAATACCATTAGAATAAGATGAAGAAGAAATTAATTTACAAGAAAAAAGGACACTAGTGACTGGGAAAAATGAAGTTTTCGTCGGAATCGATCGAATCGGCTCTGGAATCAGAATCGGCTTTGGAATTGAAATCGGGGTTGGTTCCGGAATTGGCTCCAGAATAGACTCGGTTCCGGAATCGAAATCGGCTCCGGAATGGAAATTGACTCTGAAATCAGAATCGTCTTCGAAACGGATTCGGATTCGACATATCCATAAGAATAGGCGTTTGGGTCCAATGATGCTACGTATTAATAACTGCAAAGAATCAAAATTTATTTGTAAACGATCCATTCTCCTGGAGATGCCCGAACTGATTTCGCTTCTGAAAACCTGATTCCGTTGCCGGAGCGAATTGCGTTTCTAAGGTCGATTCCGATTCCGGAGCCGATTCTAATTACGGAGCTGATTCCGATCCCGGAATCGATTCCGGAGCCGACTCCCACCACTAATTGACACCCTCTCGAAACGATTTCTTCACTCCTCGGTACGTGCGTGTGTGTGTGTGTGTATGTGTGTACCTGTGTGCCATCGTAATAGAAATAGGATACATTTTTTTTAAATTATTACCTTTGACACCTGATAAATGGAGGCCGCACTGGCAGAAAGAGAAGCCTTGTCAACTTGCCATATTCCTTGTACACGACACTGGTAAGGTAAGCGATTTTCCTTCCGTGCTTTTGCTTGTGAGTATGTTCCCTTCGTCCCCTATTACATACCTGCTAGGCCCAAGAGGGCCTTGTGAACCACCACCCCATTCCACAACGCAGTACGCAGTGCAGATTACCTAATAGGACATTTGTCGTTTTGTAGGCGTGTGGTATAGGTACTGGCACTGTCTTTTACGGACTCTACCCTGTTATTATTGTTAATTTTTTATCACAAAAACACAAAAGCAAAAAAGCTTTAAATTAGGTTTTTTTACTCCAAAAATTCTACCTGTTTCGTTTTAGCTTAGGTATCCCGCAGGATAACAATGAAAACGATGGTACCTTGGAAGAAAATCATTGCCGAGGGAGCAGAATCACAGAGGAAACCTTCCAAACCACTGGGAGTAAAAGCCCTGATGATCCTTTTGGCTCGTTTGCATAACCGTGACGCACGAGCAAAGGCGTCAGATCAGATGATCCCCGAACCGGGCTGACAAACTTCCCCCCGTAAGGTACTGGCATGGTGGATTACATAAAACGAACCGAAACACGAAAACTTTCTTATGTACGTTTTTCTTTTGTTTTTAGGATGAAAAAAGAGGAAGAAAGCAACACATACACACACATTCTCGTGATCCGGTTGGTGATCGGTTCGAAGATCGGTTATTGGCTTCCTTTTTTTGGCATTCCACTATCCATCCAGCCCTGTGTGCGCCCCCCTCCCCCCCCAAACAGGACTCATGACACGCCAGGTCCATTACGGGTGAGTAGAATGGGTAGAAAGGAGAGAGGAGGAGAGCTTGGTAGAAAAACAAAACAAAAAAAAACATCCCTGTAGAACCAAAGTCAATGGCGGACCATTACCATTAAGCGAGAGACGCAATGTAATCGGAACCCATCGAAAACCCGCGGCGAAGGAAGGAACGGTCCCGAAAAAACCAGAGGACCACGGAATGGGACGGCGGAACACGGGGAACGGGACAGGGGAAGCAGCACACACAAAACTCGCATTGAAACAAGTTTTCAAAAAGTGGAAAAAGGATTCTTTTCTACCCTCTCTCTCCCATCGTCCTGCGAGGCAACACCCTCACTCATCCACTCCCTGCCGACCATCTCCGAGTACCAAGGTTTGTGGCAGGAGAGGTATAGGATTTTATGATTCTGAAATGTTCCTTTTTTTCTTTGGTTGTTTGTTTCGTCCACTGTTTTCTTTCGCCGTTCTTAAGGCTCTGTCCAAGTGTGTGTGTGTGTGTGTTTGCTTTCTTCCTGCAACTTGTTTCAAGCTTTGCTTGTTAGTTGGCTTTTTTGGTTGGTGTGTTTGTATCTTATTTTCGGCTGTGTGCCGTGTTTCGTTTATATAATTCCTTCAGCTCTCTTCAGCCAACTACCTTTCCTGCTGGTTAAAAGATAGCTTCCACAGCTTTACGTTTACGTTTACGCGTTCCCTGTTTGCGTGGACGTGTCCTGTTTTGGGCTGCACAGGAGAAGAGGGGGCGGGGGGGAGTATGCATTTCGATGGGCGAAACGGAGAAGAACCCAACCAACGCTGGAGATTCTTTTCTGCGGAGCCCTGGTCTGTTGCGATCTGATTCACGTAGTTTTTGTTTTTCCTTTTCCCTTACGGAAGGGTTGTGTTTTGGGGGCTCGGTGGAACTTAATCTATATGCGCAGAATTTGATGTTGTATAGAGATGAGATTGTTGTGTTCAGGGCTTTTTTTTGCTTTGTTTTGAAAAGTACAGGGCCACAGCCCTTATACCTTCTTCCCCCAAAAAAAAAGCGGTCCATTGTTTTCGAAATCGCATCCCCCTGCACACCTTGCGCCTTCTGATGATCAGCAACCGCTATGTCTCTCCGTGTCGTGTTTACGTTTTCGTGGAACCAAAACGTGTCCTTACGGGTGATTTTGTAAACAAAAAAAGATGCGCAAAGAGGGATGGCAAGACGGCCCTCTAAGGCACACCCTTACCCTAATGGGAAAGGGGAAGATGTTTAAATAATTAGACAAAGCTTTGATTTGTTGTTCGCGCTGCGAAAGGTGCTGCTGCTGCTGCTAGTTTCGACATTAACGACTGGCGGGACACGGGAGCATGGGCGTTTTGGCGTGTAGAGAACGTGTAGAGATAATTGATTGCAAAAGAGCGCCATTAAAGTCCGCCCCAGGCTATAAAACCCGCCATGCAATTGATCTGTTTTAGGTGTTGGGCTATGTTAAAGACAATTAATTAGTGGTGGATTTTATGGGCCAGCAGTTGTGTTGGGTTTTATGTTGTAGTAAAAGTGGAGTAAAAGATGGTTTAGCGAGAGATGGGTTGTGGGTGATTGAACGTGTTTGTTAGTCGCTTCGGTCGTATCGCTATGTATTTAATGCTTGCGCTGACGATTTTGAAGACAGTGTAGTTGGTTTTGTTTTTGATTTTTAATTAAATAGTCTAGCTTCAGAACTTCAAGATGTCTTATTGAATCATTTCACTCGATTAAGAGTACTTTTCTGTCGTTCATCGTGTCAGATAACAAACCCCTAATGCCACAGTGTTCGGTTTGGTGAAATGACGCAAATGAAATGATTAATACCTTCCGATGCACTCTCAGCTCTTCCCGTGCTGCACTAGCGACCATTTCCGTCGGTTGACCTACCAGTCCGACCCTTGCGAGGTTCCACCATCTTCCTATCGCTCTGCAAACCGAATTTTTCAAAACCAAAATCCACTTGACACATGTTTCAATCCAATTGTACACACACGCAAAAAAGAAGCACAACGTCTCTGTACCGCCATCTCCAAATAGGAAGCCGCTTTAACTTAGACGAAAGGTTAGACGGGCGAACAAAAAACGGCGTGACCTTCCTTGAGCACGGATGAAGAACGGACATCCAAACCAAAAAACCGGCACCAAAATGTTAAGTAAATCCCATCTCATCCACAAAAGTATAACAAAAAACATGCAACCAAATTCCGTCGCGCAGAACCTTTGGTGGCCTCTCAGCGTTGCTGATTGTGGCGTTCGCTGAGCCTCATGATGATGCCCTGTCCCTCTCTCTGTCGCTCGGATCGCTCGGAATCGTTGACGTTTACAAAAGTTAAACAAACGGTTCTTATCTTCCCCGGAGCATGGGAGGCATGGGGTGCTGGCTAGTGTTGTGTGAAGAGCCTTGGCACTGCCAAGCGCTCATTTTGCCGGCATGATATGACTGAGGCAGATCAAACACACACACACACACACGCGCGCAAGCGCGTCCGTCTTATCAGAGGGTCGCGTCATTAACTCGCTTGTTATACAACAGCCGTGACTAGGCGCGTACTGGACATTTTCAGGTCATAATGGCAGCAGCGCAATAGCGGCAGCGCTGCTGGTGTGAACTGGGGGCAGTCCGGGCAGCTCTAGGAGGGAAGGGGTTTCCTTATCAATCTGGCGTGTTGCAAGAGGGTGGTATGGGGAACAGTAACGGGGGAGAAGGCTCCGAAGTCAAGGAGGGTGAGAGTTCAGACTTTTCAATGAACTTTTTCTCTCTGTCAGCCTGAAGAAAGCGCAGTTCCGTTGGCATTTCCTTATTGCGCTTGAGGGTTTTTTTTGCGTATCAGCGAGTTATTTTGGCTCGGTTACAGGGCTATGAAAAGTATCTCGTCGGATTAACACAAGTCGACTATCTCTCAGAGGTCCTAATAATGTCTGACATCGTCCCATGATCGCATCATAGATGTCTTCCAAATGTAAAGAGAGTCAAAGGGCTGTTAATCAGTTTCATTGGTAGAGTCTAAGAGAGGATATAATCACAATTCCAACACTAGCCACATCTAGACAAGACCTCTGCGTTGTACTAACAACTAGGTACCAAGTTCAAGCCTTAGAGATGCTCCAAAGTCTTACGGTCTCTGCAACAGTTAAGATCCCAACAGCTAAGATCCCTTAGACTTCGATCTCTTTCATCCAAGTTCCTGCTTTGAGGAATACCAGCCGATGATTGGAATACAAAATATGATGAATTCTGAATATCCCAAGACTCTCTCAGAACTCTGACAAAGAGTTTCGAGGTAATAATATCTTGCTTCTAAATCTGCAACTGTTCCTCAAACTAGACTTAATCAACAATCATACTCTTTTTCAAATGTTAACAGCAACGCAAAGCAATTCAACATTCGAATGATGCAATCCCATTCGGAGATGCTCAATCAGAAGCAAACCGTTACCGAAAGTATCACTCTGTCCGATATGCGCATGTGAGTATGGACACGCATGATAACATACACACTCCATCCCAAACAAAAAAAAAAGCAATTGGAAAGTGGAAGGCAACAAACTGTCAGCCAGCCGTCCATCTTCGTTCCGCTGCTTGTCTACGATCGGCGGTGCCTGTGTGCGCGCAGTTGTTCTCCTCATCCGCGAGCGAATTCTTATCGTGTAACGCACCAGATATTGCAAATATGTAAACACATGCGCCCCCTTTGCCGGTTTATTGTTTCACGCTGGGGGTAGGTCATCGCGAAGCCGCACACAAGACGGGGCAGTACATTTTAATTAACACCCATCATGACGGGCTGACGCTGGGAGTAGAGCATGCGTTTGGAAGAGGTACCCGATTAGATACGCAATGCTATGCCGCCGGTACTGGCTCAATGAGCTTGGGAGCCACCGACAGGCCAAGGACCGATAGGCCGACCGAAGCTGATGATGAGTTCTTCCTGAAGTCACGAATCTTCCTACCCAGCGGCCTCTGTAGGGTGCGTACGTGCGCGCCCTAATGGCGCGATACGCCGCCACGTGCTGCCACGGCGGGTTCTGCGTAGCGGTACAACAAACTGATACATTTTCAAGCTTCCATCACGCCCGGTTTTAGGTGCGTTTGGCGTCGATAACACGATGGACCATTGCTATGAGTCTATTACGAGATTGAGCTAGTGAATCCTTGGGCGGCCACAACGATGCTGCTGCCATTGTTTACCCTCTTCGCAGCAAGTTTTGCATTGCTGTGTGTGGCGTTCTGATAATGTGGGGTGTGTGTTTTAGTGTGCCTTGGAATACAAATTATGTATGATAATCTTCGCCGCATACTGATGATTATGCACGCCCCAAAAAATATTAGCGCGCGGACGGTTTATGGAAAGCTCGGCCTGTGTGCTGGCACGTCTGACCTTGAACGGGATGATGAAATGCAACCTCCCTCCCTCGAAAGGACATCGAAAACTTGAACCATGAAATTTACATTCTCCAGCATAATCTAGTAATTTTGGATACGTAAATTAACTAGATAATGCGGGAAGGTAGCTTTCTGCGGATAGGTTTGGTGGTAGAAATTAAATTTCGGCTTAATTTAATGACATTGGCATATTTATGGCTTAATTCATTAGCGTGGCACAAGCTGTCTTATAACCAAAACGGTGTTTAATTTCGTATCGAATATTAAGCTTCAGTTTTGCATCTTGCAAACTGCAGCAGCAAAAAAGAAGAGCCGGAGAAGAGCCATCAGCAATTATTTATGTAACACACACACACCGTCTGGTATCGTATCGTAAGTTAAAGTCCAATGGAAAATAGGGCACCAGCCGGCCGGCCGGTCCGTTGTTTCGATGATGTTTGCGATCTTGTCCCCGGCCTTCTCCTCGCTCCTCGCTTTCCTGTCGATAATGGCGGCTAGGCTACGGCCAATTTATATTTGCCAGCATAATTTCACGGACGCTTCGAGCGCATCGTCGCCGTCGTGCGTTTTTGCTGCGCCCCAACCTCGTGTCCGATACGTCCCAATCAAGCAACGCTAGCACCTTGGTTTGCTCTTTTAACGTGTGTGATTGTTTTTTTTATTTTCATTTTAGGATGCCGAAATTCGCTTGCCTGTGCGCTAGAAGATGGAAGAAGGGGCATGGTTGATTAAATCATGTACGGTTGTCGGAGCAGTTTCAGGTAAGAGCGGGTATGAAATATTTTCTGCAAGCATACATTGTGAGATGCAAAGGGATGCAACGGGGGGAATCTTGCCCTGAGAGGGTTTAATATTTACTTTTAATTGTAGGACGCGTTTTGGGATCTTTTTTATGTTCGTCAAAACGCTGCAACTACTACGCAAACGGCTCTGCTACAGTGAGAGCATCTTGCTTGGGAAACAAGACTTTCGGGAGAAGATGATCTTCTTCCAACCGTGGGCTGCGGAGGATAATGTGTTTGGGGCAAACTTGCTTTCCCGAATCGAGCGGTTGTGGATACGTGGAACGACTGTTTTTTTTTATTTTGTTCGATGTGTTGCTTTCTTTCTACCACCTTTTTAGTATGTATTGATCACCATTTCGCGCGCGACGTCGATGCCGATGCGATTCAAGGTTAATTTATTCATAAACATGCGGCTTTTTTTCTGTTGTTTCGTTTGCTTTTGCTCTATTGCAACCCCCCCCCCCCTCCCCTCCTTTCCGAGCCCCAAACTGTGTTCGCACCCGGTTTTGTGCGGGGAGTCCGTTTCACAATGCGCGCCCGATATTTTCAATTTATAAAAGTTTCAGTTTCGGTGCACGATTCACGCAACAGCATGGCCAGACGGTAGCATGTAGCAAAAAACAAAAAAAAAACGGTTACCTCGCGGTAATGTCTGCGTCGAAAACGGGGGGCGGGTTGGTGGTATGGTGAAAACTGAAATGAAATGAATTTTCAAACCTTCTTCCATGCTCCGACCGAAAATGTGTGGTAAAACAAAGCCATGAAATACAAGCATAATAAAGTAACAGCAAAAAAGCCATCCACTCCGAGACACATACACACACACACACACATGTCGGGGTATATGGAGTGAATGCCGGGGTCTGTTTCAGTACGATAAGATATAGTCAGCGGCGGGGATGATGGGAAAGGGGGTGTTCGGCTGCCAAGCGACGACCCCCAAAACGATCACCAAAAGGGGGATGAAACGGACACAGAAATGAATTTTACGAATCGATACACCCGGCTCTATGCGCGTTTGGAGTGCGAAGTCACGTAGCCGCCGCGCACCAGTCGCACAGTTGTGCGCCTGCGACCTAGCCGGTTCCTGTGCGCCGAAGGTCTTGCTGCTGGCGGAGAACCTCCAGCAATGTCTGAAAGGATCATTTTCGTGTATCGAGAGGGGCATGATGGCAAAAAAAAAAATTGAAAAGGAGTGCAGAGTCCGTTAGTTTGTGGGCAAATGGGTCCTAGACGAGAGAGGTCTCGAGCCCACTCAGGGACCCCCGAAAAATTATAGGGGTCGTCGGTGTAGGGATCGCCACGTTTGACACAGCGGAGCGCGGGTCCGTGCATATTAGCCCGTCCGAAGCAAACCTTACCTGAGAGCGCGCCCGCGCGCGCTTGCGGTTTGATCTACGAGCCTAATCTATTAATATAATGGTCAGTTGCGCCAGTTGGAGGACTACAGGCGCACCACCCGCTTCAACGTGCGAAGGGAGAGAGGTTGCGGTCGGAGCAATAAATTTTGGACGTTGCTTCTTGCTTTATTGCCGGCCCCATGTGTAGCCGCCCAGAGCCGTCGGTATCATTAGGCATAGGGATTTTTCGGTATGGTTGCGTACCGCGTACTCCACGCCGAAACCTCGCCAACAACCTCACGGTGGGAGACCTTTTGGCGGGGCGGGTGGTTGTTTAAATTCAGTTCTGTTTTTTTTCGGTTTCGTTGTAGTACTGCCCCGCGAAGGCTGTTGTGTGTTTTCAACGGCTCTGCACTTTGCGTACCACCCCCGGGGGGAAGGCTAGGGTGGTGCAATATCATCGCCGGCTGAAGACGTCCGCCGGCTGAAGGTGGATGGGTTTTCACTTTCCAACAACCGCCGCCGCAGTGGTCGAAGGGCAACGAGGATTCCACGCGCGGTACGTGCCCAATCGGTCGAGGGTCAACCCTCGGCGAAACGGAAGAAGTTTTCAAGTTTCGTTGAAAATGTGTGTGTGTGTGTATGTGCTGGATGGAATATGAAATTTCGACTTCAAACCGCTGAGAACCGGGTCAAGAACAGAGAGAGAGAGAGAAAGAGAGGGGCGTTGACGGTCGACTTCCCTCCGGCCGTGGGGTGGCATTGAAAACGTCTGCGGAATGGTTCATCTTCAACGATGGATAAGAAACCCTTCGAACAGACGAGTGTGGCTTATGCTTTACATGTCGAGGGTTTGGAAGGTTTGTTGGAGCTCCGTGTTTAATGGAGCTCTTCTTAAGGTTTTGTCGTTAGCATATGAGTGCCATGTGGTTGGTCCTAGGCGCAACTAATTGAAGGTGAATATGGTCTTCTAGTAGCCAATGACCTGTCTAATTAAGCTAAGAGATGGTTTCATAATGTACGATGTTAGGTTTATTAAATTTTAAGCAAGAATCACTTAGCACCGCATCTAATTGGCCAGGTTGATGTCTGAACAAGTTTTACGACATCTTGGCATCTAGTCACGTTGATGTTACTTTATCTCAAGCTTAAAGCACCATATCTGAAATAGTCGTGATGATGTCGCAAAATGATGTGACAAATTCAAGAATTGGCAGTTTAACATTATGTTGTAAAAATTCCAGAAATGGTTTCTTTTTATTGAAATCAGAACTGGAAATAGTCATGTAATACATCATGAACACTTTTATGAACTTTGATTTAAAAAGCTCATTTTTTCTGTATTGTGAGATGAAAGACAACTGATTACTGAACGTACGCGTTAGGACCTTACCATAAATAGTTACCAATTTTTTTTTCCAAAAAAAAAAAACAGAAGAACTTGGCTGTTTTGCCTTAATTCGTTGAAAGTATGATGTATTTGATTTGTATTTTTTAATTATTTCATTGGTGCGCGCTTTTTGCGTCAAAAATCGCAAGATTTAAACTTCTTGAAAAAGAGACGAAAGCTTTGAGTTGTTGGATAAATTTTTGGTACATGATCATTTAAATTGGGATTGTACTAGACATGTTTAAGCGCATTTAGCTAAAAATGTCAAAGAAAAATATGGTTTGATTAACATTTATTTTGATTTCCTTTAAATCTTACGCTTTGTCAATAACTCCAAGCTACTTGCTTTTGGACCGAAAACACATATTTTCCTGCCATGAAACAACATGCTTAATTAACACTTGCCAGCAAAGGCTATTAAATTTCAATTCCAACTGCACAGAATGTAAGAAATGTTCGTCTCGTACGCTCAATTGCATAAAATGCAACCCTACAATTAGGCATACGGTGTATTGCAAAATCGGCAACTCCCACGGGATGTTCGGAAATGCGCTTGAACCTCTCCCCTACCCCTTAAAACGTTTCATCATTCAATCCTACTCCGTCCCGCGGCCATTTCGTAGCGGTGCTGGAAACAAACTGGCTCGTTTTTTTCCAGTAGTAGTGACCTGTCCATTGGCTGTTGACATGTTATTAATGAATCGAATGGCTGAAAGCCGCCGAACGTACACACACTCTTGGCGGTCCGGCCTAACGTAAACCTGTTCCATTCTTGGTTGACGCATCGGTAAATACTCCTTGCAGATAATTTGAAAATGAAACGAGAGAGCAGCAGCAGAAAAAAAGAAGAAAAAGAAACATGCAAAGAACCGATTCACGCAGTGTTGCAAGATTCCAACTTCCACATACACAACAAACCGGGCGAACGCGAATCAATGTGGAAACAATCCGCTCGAATCACTACGAACAACAAAAAAGATAGAGAGAGAAAGAGAGAGAGAGAGAGAGAGAGAGAAAATACAGTCAAACTCAGCAATAACAACAACTGCTTAAAATAAATAACGCGACAAGCAACGTCGCAAAATGCTAACTTGTTTACGTTCGTAAATTGTAAAAAAATGACCCAATCGGAGAACCGGAGAAGGCGAAAAAGGCAAACTACAGCTCCACCAAAAGCCCCGAAACCTGGAAAGACGACAACGGTGCTGGCAAGAAGAACGAACCTGTGGAGAGAACCATGGGCATGAAAATTGCCAAAACGTGCCACCCTGCGCCGCACTGGGGGCTAGAAGCGGCGTAGCAGAGGGAATGCCAGACGACGAACCCGGTGAAACGAAGAGCACAAAACGGTTAAGTAAACCGATATTTTTCAACCCAACCTGTGTGGTTGGAGCGAGCGGAGAGAGAAGATACGTGGTAGGGCTAGCTGCCCCCGGAGGATCCAGTTTTTCTCGATGTCAGAGGAGATCCTTCCACCACGCTGCCGTGGAGCTCCGTTCCGCGACAGCGCGGGGATTTTGTCGGAGGCCTGTATTTGGTTGGTATTATTATTCGATCGCATGATTTGTCGACACACGTAGCAGCAGTGCTCAGAGGAACCCGCAACCCTCCAAAAAAAAAAAAAAAAAGGACGCAGAGTGCTGAACGAAGGGAATTTTTGGTTTCCCGAGAAAGAACGTCTGGCCAAAATTAAAACAAAGCCCTTTTGCCTCCTCCGCAAAGCGCGTGTCTTCCCTCCCTTTGGAAGTGGTTGTTCTGTCTTGAGGACAACCTCAGGTTTTGTGTGCCCGAGCAACCGGTGATTTTTGTGGTTCTGTGGTGTTTCCGATCGGCTTCAATCGTTGGAACTGGCACGACAGGATAGGCACTGGATAGCAGGACGATGACATTCCATTCAGGGAACATTGTCCGCACCGGTTTTTTATTTTTTTCGGAGCAAGTTTTTACGAGGTGATCCTGTCTCAGTTCCCCCTCCCAAAAGGACAATGATTCCTGGTACGCAGGTACGCGTTCTTGGGGACTTGTTGTTGAAGGGCTGAGAATTCGCCAACTAACCGCAAGCTTCTTGCCGTTCCCTTGTATACTATCAGACGCATACAAGCACTTGAAAATTGGCAGATTTTAGGCGACGTCCTAACGAACGGAACGGTTTCGCTCATTGAACATTACATTCTGGGCGCTCGCTGGAAGGGGCTGAGCCGCCGAGGGCAGGGGGAGTGTAACGAATTGAAGCAACAATGTGTCGATCCATCACTTAAAACCGCAGCCTGCCCCGCAGGACCAAGACGACGACGCCGGGACCGATTATGGACACGGTGGTCGATAATGGTGATGAAGATGATGCAACCGGTTATAGTGGTCAGGCTCCTCCAGACCAATTCGCCTGTAGGTTCCGAGCTCCAGGCTGCTACTGCTGACCATTTTTCAACCTTGAGCATACGTGTACAAAAGGAGGCGTAACAAAATTCCCGAATCGAGGCGAAACCAATCCTTTCCATCGGGCCCAGTCCCCGACACCGATGGAAAGATTAATGAAACGTCTTATAGAAATGGCGGAGTGCGCGAAGGGGCACATGCAGCAGCAGCAGCAGCAGCAGCAAGAAAGCAAGAAAGAACCCTGCACAAACTGCACTACATAATAAAGGGAAACGGTCAAATACAAAGAGCACGCGAGGGTTTATAAATGGGTTGGGCGGTTGGGGATGGGTTTTTCGGGAACAAAACATTTTGGGTAACGGTTGTGCACTGGGACCAAGTTTCCAATCTCCCTTGCGGTTGGTGAGTGTTGCAATTTCTGGCAATATTTGGTCATGAATTCGATTTTTAATTTAAATCAAATGCATAGTATCTTTTGCCGGAATATTATGTATTAAGATAAATTGATTAATATCACTTATTACAATGTTTTGTATTGGCAAAAATTGATTATGTTTTCCTAAAGCCATCCTCTAAGTATGATAAAGATCCAAAATTGGTTCACGTCCTGATCTTCTCACGAGGGGAAATAAATTAAAACTTCAAAAAGGTGCATGATTACCGATCGAACCGGAATTCAAACAAGTTATGGAAATAATATATCCATAAATAATAATATATCAATAATCAATGCCATAACTAGAAGAAACACACAATATTTAGTACGGATGGCAAAAGTGCATCAGTCGAAAGGAATCTTAAAAGGAAGAATATTAGAATTTTTGTCAAGAAATCGTGTAATTTTATTGGGATAATCAGGCATATGGTTTTAGTTAATCAACAATATATGATTTAATGCTTTGTGAGAAAATGTGTATTTCACAATCTCATATCTGTGTCACTTTTTCTAGAATTCAGTCCATCATTTCAAGGTTTGGAAGGTTTTAAGATTTCTTGAAATGCAGAGAAAACCCCTGCAATTGAATCCTCATCTCAGTTCTTAACGACTTTACATGTAACCCTTAGGACATTTATTAGCAATGTCACTATTTAAACGATTATTCAACATCAAATGCTCGAAAAAGCGTGCTACAGCTCTCGAGATAAAGAGACGACCCCTGTAAATGAGTGTTACTCTCATTTCTAAATAAAATTTACACTGTTGTACCTTTCACTAAGCATTTCTAAACCTAAGATGCTCACTAATGTTCTAAGAATTTAATCTCTCCTCAAACAGCGTCTATTTACACTGCCCCGCTTGCATACATGGCTGTAATCGGTATGTTATGATTACATGGCATTCGGGAAAAAAAACTCTACTTAAACTATGACTCCCCTCAAGTGATCCCCGGACAGAACGCTGCCAAAGGCAAAAAGAGGAGGCCTCCTCCTGTGTGCAGCAATCGTTCCCATGCACGGAAAGCGGCCAGTAATGTGCACCACACTCCGCAGTGTCCGAGATGCGGATGTGCTGGGTTGAATATGTCAGAAGTTATCAAAATCCCCCGCGCCGAGCCCGGATGATGGGTGATAACGTCTGCCAGAGCAGTCTGTACAACAAGTGTACAGCGCTCCCGGTTGTGTTTTTGTAACACTACGATTGACGCAGTCGTGCCCAGGGCAAGTTTTGTCAACAAAGCCATCAAGCGTGCGAGACGACGACGACGCGAGTTTTGCAAGCAAATATTTCTGTTATTGTTGATGTTCGCAAGCCTGGAATGGGTGTTTGAAGTAATTCCGGCGCACTATCAAAACTCTGGAGCGAGAAGGGAATGTGTTCAACAAGAGTTCAATTCCGGGATGCAGTTTATTGCAGCAGTGCCTGTGGATTGTTGCTGTGTGGTAGTCAAAATTTGGTAGTTTTCTTTGTGGAATTTAACGATTTTTAGACAACGACCTCCTACACTCAACTGAATCATAAGATATATTTATTGAATATATAGTTATATTATATTCCTCATAGGAATTACAGTTCCTTCCATAGTTCAAACTCATCGCCCATCCAGGCTGTATTTTTTATACACAACGCCATGCTTCAATCAAGCGATAAGCCTTCCTTTCCTAACAGATAATCTTTGACTCGAAACGAGATGTTTCGAGTTACAAACGACTTGCACAGTGCCGCCATCCTTGTACAGCTGTCTCGCGTAGCGTACTATCCCAGAGCTATGGTCCAAACAAAACCACTTTCGATTACACTGGTCCTCATAGCCGTTCCCGCTGCTCTGGAGGACGTACTCGTAAAGAGCTCAACGACAATGTTGCATAGAGGAGTGCAACTGTTGAGCGTGATAAGAATCGTTCCAAAGCCAAGGATGGGATTTCTAACATCGAGTGGAGCATTTCATGGGAATTGTTACCCCTTAGAAGTGGACTAAAGTGTAACGCAACTCCTTAAAAGCTCCCCCCCAAAAGTATAGTACACTCTACGCGGGACATTGAAGATTGGATGTCTTCGAGTAGGGCGCAGGGTGTAGTAGAGGCCTGCGACATACTTTATGTGGAACGTCAAGGAAAGGTGCCATTTTGCAGACACGGTTATTGATATTCCGTTCGTTTCGTTTGGCATCAACCAAGAAAACAAAAACCTGAAACATGCCGAAATTGGCCATTGTAGTACGCCAAGTTTGCCGAAAACTAAAGCTACACCGAAAAGGCCTCACAAAAACCATCACCGTAGTACAA
The DNA here is from genome assembly GCF_943734685.1 of Anopheles coluzzii. Lineage (NCBI taxonomy): Eukaryota > Metazoa > Arthropoda > Insecta > Diptera > Culicidae > Anopheles > Anopheles coluzzii. The sequence goes on along the minus strand of NC_064671.1, from coordinate 67,778,203 downwards.
CCATGGCGAGACAATGGTTTTCGGAATACATTAAGGTGTGTATTTTTGTGCCTATGCACATCCAAAGACCATACAGGAGACACGATCCTCTGCGGAACATGATCATGCACCGCACCGTGTATGTAAAAAAAAGGGATTGCCTTATGACGTCGACTCTACCAACTCTGGTTAAGTTGAGTGCGTGCGAGAGAAAGAGAATTGTTGCATAATTTTATACCTTTTCCCCTTACTATTCTTCTTCTTCTACTGTGTACATAATTACTATAATTGAGATTGCGTACGCGGGTTGGTGTCGGTGAGGCATGCCGGGAGGATCGCGTTCGATCTCCGCAAGCATCTTTCGCTAGGCTTCAGCGTCGAGGCGGACCTGTTTGTGGATCTTCGGAGGGAGATGGTAAAAAAAAAACATCGTAACATTTTTATTTTATGACGATCACTCTTTTATTATTCTTGTGATGTGGGTAGGGAGCATTAAATCTACGTTTGATGTGAATATTGATTTATGAATATTAACTTCACTTTTAAGGATTTTGGTGTGTTTTTTATGTCACATCTTCAATGTGTATAAAAACAGTTCCCTGTTTTATTCGCACATTGTTGTTGAAGCTCCATTAGAGGTTTATTCATACAAATGGACCAATTTAAGTAATTTTCTACACCCCTTTCTGTAATTGACATCATTGACACGTACACACAGACAGCCCGGAAGGAGGGGCACTTGGGTGCGCTAGGAACGATTTTTTACATCCATTCAACCCCCGTCCCTTGCAGTGTGCTGCTTGTTTTGACTGACTCATCAAACAATTTGGGGTAACATTTAGCGAATACTTTTGGCAGACGACGACGACGACCACGACGACGACGGCGGGAGTACGCCACTCATTCTGCGTGACGCAGCACGATCAATTTAAAAGAGCTTTATTATGCTTTAAGGAAGCGCACAACGCGCGCACGAGGGTTGTGTCCGAAGATCCGGACAAGCCTAGTGTTGCTAGATCCTATCGCGCTCGATCGGCACCATTTTTATGTGCTGCTTAACTGCTCCCTCCGAGCTGAATCGGTCTATTCGGTAAGGTTAATTGATACGTGGACGGACGCACTTCACTAAAAGTGTTTGTGTGTTCGAGAATCTTGTGACGAGATCCTGTGAGGTGAGTCGTCCTACTCGGGAGATAATAGTGAAATCTTCTCCAGCAGTACGTTCTCGCGATCATGGAAGGCAGAGCTGGGAAGAGTTGGGAGCTTCGGCAATAAAAAAGCCTCATTATCGAGCAGTAAAATGGCGCTATGGTGGGAGGAGGAGAAGCAACCAGAACACTTCCACACGTGCGGCCTCTGTGGATCGCCCCCTTGGGAGTGTCCCTGGAGCTACGAGGGTGAATGGGAATGGTGGAAATTATTACCAAAAAATGCAAATACCACACCGAAAACGATCGTGCTGCGGGTGCCAGAGAGAGAGAGAGAGAGAGAGAGAGAGAGAGAGAGGGATGTCGATGACGACAGCAGCAGCAGCTCCAAAACCTGACACAACAGTGCGTCCTCCATCAGGAGAAGATGATCAGGCAATGCTGGCGACCCGTTCTGGGTACAGCTTCTTTCCCCTCCCCTCACCTTGCTCGGTTCAGGGCGTCCGACAACAAGTCTGGTGACTGGTTTTATGAATGTTTTTAATTTAGATAAGAATACCGATCATTTCATGATCCTCTGCGAGCCGCCTTCCCTCCTTCAATGATCATACGAGATGATGATTCGCAGCCAGAAAGTCACATTCTGGGCAAACGATCGAGCGATCGGACGTGGGGGACGTTGTCTCGAGAGCACTGGAGAGCTTGTGGTTTTCCTCCATCGTCGTCATCGTCGTTTGGCAAGCGCGCATGCGCGAATGTCTTTCCACACCGAAATGTTATCTTTTCCACTCAATTATGCCACAGCGAGCGCGCGTGCACACACACACAACTCGGTTATGCTGTTATGGGCCGTCGGACCATTTTCGGCAGAAACCGGTCGCACCGACCGTGCGCGACAGAACCGGCCAACTGATCTGCAAACTGGTTTCCGCCCGGCGGGAGCGTATCCCCCTCCTGGATCTAAGGACACGCCAGCTCTCCTCCCATTTCGTATGGAGGAAGGCACGCAGATGGTGTGGCGTAGTGTCATTGATGATAAACAGACATGCAGTTTTTTCGTTGCCATTACTGTTGTTATTGTTGCTTTTTCGTTTGTTTTTGTGAAAGGCGAAACATATGGCCCCCCTGCAACAACCCGGCCCTGTGTGACATGGCGGATGGTGATGGTATGGTGGTGCACTTTTTTGCTGGTGCTGTTACTGTTGGCCGACTGGTCATTCTCTTCCCATCTTATCGTGTTTTCATCTGCCATCGGGGAATGGTTCTCGTTTTTGGGGGGTGACTAGCTTGCTTGCTGTTGCATAATGAGCCAATTTCGGGATGGAGAGAGAGAAAAAAAAACTGTTGTGACTACCGTGAAGTTTCGCGGAGTGGTTAATTAATTGGCACAGAGGCCTTTTTCGGAGGCTTCCAGATGCTAAGTTTTGCACATTGCTGCGAATGTGGCTAGTGCGACTAACACTTATGTTGTTGTTTTTTATGATAAAATATAGTTTTGAGTACATTTTTACTATCATTTTATTTCTCAATTTTCTTATATTTAATGCAACTTATGTTAAATATTAGTGTATTGCAATATTATAGCATTTTGCTGTAGCACGAAATACATTTGGTGATATTGATTCCATTTTTTGGTTGTATATGACTTTTAATATTCTTGTCCTATGGTCTACCCGTGGCGCCGTGTTAGCCTTTCCGTGTGACATACTGCTAGACGTTGGATCAAATCTATTCTGGAGCGAATTGGGAAATTTTAAATGAAGAGATAATATTCCTTTGAACGAAATAATACTATATCTTGTACTTGGTACAATTATTACCCAGTATTTATCATGTCTTATTGACAATTATTAGGGCGTCTAAAAGATATAGTTGTTATATATTATTTAGTGGTTCCTTTCGCAACTAATATGTCTTCCAAAAATTGCAAAAAAATGTTTTAGTTTTATGAAGTGTGATTTTTTTTACATTATCTTCATACAATTTGGCTTTATTCTTCTGTGTAAACGGTTTTGTGTTGGTTGACTGCATAGCGAGAATTAAAAAAACTAACAACTAACTAACAATTGTTCTTTACCCATTAATCAAAACTGCGATAAATACAGTAAAAGCTGCAAATAATAAGCGCTACGCTTTTCGATTGTGTCTCTACCCTACCTTCGATTATCGATCATTTTGATAAAGATCGATTCGATTAAACCTGCGTCTGCCCATCATTTTTGACATGTAATATGCATCTCCACGCACGGGTAAACGCCTTTCGCCATTCGGTTCCCTTGCCATACAAACAAACCGGGAGACAGCCAAACGAAAACAAGAAAGAAAAAAAAGTAAGTTAACTGATGAAGAGATCTTCAAATATTATTCATGTCCTTGTAAAACCATTGAAACGATCCATTAGCCAGCCGTACGATCGATCGGGTCGAGTCATTTTAATCCTTTGCCTTTTACTCTGCTGCCGTGGCGGGGTTGCCGCGTCTTGCAGGAGCAACCCGCTTCGTCATGCCGCTATATCCTCGATTCGTGGGTCCGAACCGGGGCTCTAATGTCCCTGTTGGGTTGTGTTGCATAGCGCAGGAACCGGTTCAAGTGATTGTACCAGGTTTTTTTTTGGGAAGTGTGCTTATCGAGCGTTGAGATCTTTCGTAATTAGGAAAAGACGAAAAATGAGCGCTCGGAACCGTGCTTTAAACGCAACGGCAACTCCTTGCCTCGTAGGAATGGGGGTACAAACGGACATTTGCTCAGGATGAGAAGGATAGAGATAGCGGTGGGTGTAGAGTAAAAAAAAGTAAATAAACAAATAAAGCCCAATGGAAAATCTTTCTTCCTAGCAGCAGCCGCCTAACACACGGCGAGGAAAGGATTTTTCGGTTCCAATATTCATTGCACGTCCGTTTAACGTTTTGAACGGAGGGGTTTTCTATTGGAGGAAACGACGGGCCCAAACGAGCTATGAAATCAAATACGTTTGGAGTGGAGGAGCGGGAGTGTGTATGTGAGTGTAGCGGTGTCTGTCTTTCTGGGGTTAAGTTCTCTATACGTACGACAAGAGACGAACCCGAGATCGAAGAAGCAACAAAAAGCAAAGTAAAATATTGAGTAAAATAATATTAGGGGTTGTAATGTGAAATCTCGCTCCTTTTTTCTGTTGCTGTTGCTTCGGTTGTTCCTGCTGGAAGACGCACTGAAATCTTGAGCGATCACTTCTCCGGTGCAGGGTTGCTGCAGCCCCTTACGGGGGCCTCATTTCGGACCTCCTTCTTTATCCTCGTCACGTTCGGTAATCGGAGATGGATGGATAATGAATTTGTGGAAGGCGAAGGCGAGAGATGGACGCAACCAAGAGAGGACCCTGTGGTAGGAGGATATTTGAAAACGTTTGAAAAAAAAACTCCCCACACCACCATCACTGGCACGAAAAACGAGACGTTGACGAAATAACAAGTGCGAGATGAGGAGGGAGAGCAAATGAAGCATACGAAAAAAAAGGATCTTTCGGACCGCAGGTCCTCCACGATCGTTCGCTAGATTGCTGAGGTTTGGTAGAAAAAGGAGCAAAGGAATGGTTCCGCTTCGAAACACTTGACGACGTGTACTGTAGGGGATTTCGGTTGGTTTACTCAGGGCCCTAAGCTAGCGACATGAAGGCAATGAATGGCATGGAGGGTTCAGGAATATACAGACAAAAAAAGAACCCAGGAAAATAGAAACTGGTTAGATGAGGTTCGTTTTGTCATGTCCCTTTGATCATTACTGGTAAGTGGTTCTTTCGTTATGGTTGGTCCTCCCGGGTGTTTTCGATGCACTTGGCGTGGCGTACGGTTCCGCGTATTTGTAATCGTTTCTTTAGCGATTATTTACGACAGTACCAAATTACGCGGCAGCAAACTGATGGTTCCGAGGTCGATGAGGATTTCTTCCTGGGGGATGTATTTTCCTAATCTCTTATGAAAAAAAGCTGCTAAAATTTATGACGCTTTCGTGTTTTGTAGCCTCTTTCGTGTTCGTGGGCTTGTTTGTTGAAATTATCGCTTCGAGATATTGGAGGGTTCCGAACGAACGACGCGAACTCTCTCATATGTTTCGTGTCATATTTACCTATAAATTAGTCGTCCGGGGATTTTGGTTGTTTGTTGGCTTTTAAGCAAACGAGATAAACGGTCTCGAAAAGTGGCTCGAGTTTTCCCGCTTTCCGCACAGGATTATGTGTGATTAGATATGATTTACATATGTAAACCTTACGGAGATAACAAGTGTGATTGCTTAACAGTCTTAGGAGTATTTTTTTATTACTGTTTTTCGTGGAAAGAAGGATGCAAAGAAACGATCGAAACATCCATTTTATCAATCCTATTTGCTTTAAAGCTCGTAAAAATGATGGCGAGGATAAGCATAAAAAGTATACTCAGAATTGTTATCTCGGTTTACGCTTTCTTGTCGGATGTTGTATATATTATAAGGCGAATTGGGGATCAATCGAAAAGCATTTTTGAAATTCAATAGTTAAAATCGGTAGGATGTACGTAAGTTTACTTTACAAGTACGAATATGGCCTTTCTAGTATATTTATTTAGTAATCCTTTAGTTTTTTTATGGTGTTTTCTATTTTTACTGTTGAATTCAGTTAGTTCGTACATACATTCCAAATTTCGATATGTTTCCTGTTTATTTAATGTTTTGTATCAATATTGCTCCTGTTACTGTTCCTTTTGCTCTTGTCATTAATTTTCTTCTTTTGCTTACAACTTCAATTACCGTTACTACTGTTCTTTTGCAATAATTATTCTGCTCCGCTTTTTTGTCGAAATGTTAAATCTATGTTCATGAAATATTGTTTATTGCTTTTCCCTTTCTTTTGATTTTGAAGTTATTCTTTAATTGGTAATAGCTTGATTGATAAGTGAAATGAAATTGATTGATCGAAAAAAAAACTAAACATAAAAAGTCAATAGCTCTTTACTATATTGAGTATAGGCTTTCTGTCAAAAAAAGTTGTTTGCAGAACAAGTTAAGGTATTTATTTTAATTAAAATACACTTAAATCTTTATTTATAGTGCAAACTAGTTGCAAAAAATGCATAATTTTATTCAAAACTTATTACAATATTTGCTTTAATTATCCCAGAGCATGTAATATCACAGTTGAACTGAATATAACTAAACATAGCACAAACAAGTAATATAACTTAAAAAGACTCAACTAGTACAACATTAATGGATACGTGTAGCAAAACGATTCAAAAATTAATCAAGAAAAAATCAAATCAAATAAAACGATTACGGCTATAATTCCATACTATTCACTAATTGATTGAAGTTGCTTTTTATAGATCCCCGAGCACTCCCCTCGTAGTAGACCTCTATTCTTGCCTTAGGCTGCTCGCTCCGGTTGGCGTAATAACGGCCAAACCAGGAAAAAGGTGGTACAACCAAATTTATAGATAATCTACCCCGGCTTCAACCGTCTCTGCACGCCAACCTTCCCTAGCACCACCCACACACATGCTTCTGGCATGTTTTTGAATGTGTTGTCAATCGACTCACCCCATTCCTCCCCTTCATGCCCCACCCTCTTCGTCGCCCAAGCCAGAACCGTTTCGTTCGCTGCAAACACCACCATTTCGATACCGACCGGACCCCGGACCACAGGGGCCTGCCTAACCCGCGCGTACGCGTTGATTAACACGACCGAAATGATCATATTAATTACTGGACCTGTTGCCGCGAGTGCGCAATCCACCACCGCAGCAGTCTCGGGGCCGGTTTGCGCCTTAAAGTCACGATCGCGGAAGCCTTTTTGCGCCGTCTCGATGGTGGCGCGCGGTGCGAGAAGCAGCCGATGACGGAGAGATAAGTCACTCCATGAAACAGGTCCTGCTCTGCTGCTGAATGTGTGCCGCCTCGTGGCTCGGTACGTGGGGCTCAGTTTGTGTATGTTTTTTTTTAATTCATCAAATCCATTCCACTCAAAGTAGTATAATCGCCGGAACATGTGAGAGGTCTTTGCCGTGTTTTGTTTGTTTGACTGTTGTACTACGGCACGAGTGTGCGCGGCTAACGGGTTTCGGTACGGAGTTACCGGCTGTACGATCGACGAGATTTCGAAGAGTTCACGGATGGGGCGCAATGGTAGTTTAATGTTGTGTCCTTACCTTCTACGACTCGCTCGTAGTTAATGAATCGGTCGCTCCGGTATCAGGTAGATACTGCTGCGGTTGGGCATAGGACGACGGAGGTCATGCATCATTCGCAACGGAGCGGAGCAACTGAAAAGTGTTGATCGAGTAGATGGATCGAGTATAAATCTCCATACATATTGTTGCTCTAGGTGTTCCCAACATCAATCAAGACCTCCCCACTGATGGAGAGAGAGAGAGCGCTTGCCCAAGTTGTGACCTATTTTTGCAGCTGGACACAATGCAGTCCGAGTCGGGGTTTTTGCACGTTTAGTCAATAGTTATGGTTCTGTGGTTGATGTCTTGGCTGTCCATAGCACAGCTGCGCACAGTTTGGTATATCTATAATTTAAAGGCCATGTTTTTCCTTTCGGTTTGGGTCACCCGTCGGCTCTACCATGTGTGTAGTGTCTAATTTTGTCGATCTATAGGCTCCAGCAATCAAACGCGCTCACAGTGAAACCTTGTTCTCTAGTTGGTATGTTGTTAGCTAAAGTTAAGGAATTCACAATTAAAAAGAAAAACACTGGAGGACAACCAACCAGAAGACTCCCTAGTGCGATCGGGAATCATGTTTTTTACCCCATGGGAACAGAAGTTCTGGTTTTTTAGCCATACCGTTTCGACACATTTGCACACGTCGATTGTCCACAGCTGGGGAGGACTTGTGGGCCTGAACACAGCCGTTTGCGGTTGTAGTAACCCATTGCAACGTTCGGGCGCGCGGCAAGGCGCAAATCAAGCCTGTGCCTCTGATTATTGAACCACGATACCGCCACAACACACTGGTGCAGCAGCTTGGTCATTTCCTGCCATCATGCCAACATGCTCTCTGCACCGCCCGGTGCGCGGTGTGCACATTACGCTAGCAGAAAGCGAAAGTGTAACTGCAGCATGCGTATTAGGTTCAGCAATTTATGGGGCAGCTTTATTTATAACGCGCCCGCTTTGCCACGCACACCCAGCCAATACCTCGGTACGGTTGGAATCGTTAATGGTTTTCCTGTTTCGTGTCAACCCGAACAGGGGTTGATGAAGTGTGTTTTTGCACCGCTTTTATGGAGAAGGGGAAGGGTGGAGGTAAAGCGTTTCAGGAGTGTTTTCCCGGGTTAATCGACAGCATGCATAACCGTGAGCCATGAATAATAGTATTATTTTACAGTGTTTTAATTACATGCATTGCAAGCGAAAAATAATATAGTGGAGTTGTTTTGTATACACCAAGAAAAGGTTTAACTTTTGGTTCGTTCGCAGATAAAAAAGAGAAAGAAAGGGATTGTAGAATAGGAGACAAGATACCTTCGTTTCGCTTGCAGCGCTCGACGATCGTTCGGCATTGCGTCGTGTTGTAAGTATTTATTTCAAAACTAGCGCGCTTCATGCATGTCGGCTCAATGGTCTAGGGGTATGATTTTCGCTTCGGGTGCGAGAGGTCCCGGGTTCAAATCCCGGTTGAGCCCGATGGTTGGATCTTTTTTGGATGATGCAAAATCAAGCGAACGTTTCTAGAAGAAGCCTCAAACACGTTTGCTTTCCATTGTGCGCGAACACGTTATTTTATTATGAAAGTAGACGTTTGTATGCGTTGTGTACCTTTGTAGGTGTGATCTATTGTTTCTATCGGCTCAATGGTCTAGGGGTATGATTCTCGCTTTGGGTGCGAGAGGTCCCGGGT